>NC_053500.1:148371260-148381260 GCF_905171775.1 Rana temporaria | reverse complement strand
TCAGGCTCTGATAGACACTTCCAAAAAACGACAAACTAATGTTGTTATTCAGATGGCGCTCACCAGGGGGCCGGCCATCGAAATAGTGGGCAGCAGTGGCGCCGGCGACAATACATAGATTCAGGCAATGCATGAACACCCACCGCAGCCTACCACACCCACCGCAGCCTACCACACCCACCACAGCCTGCCACACACACCGCAGCCTGCCACACCCATCGCAGCCTGCCACACCCACCGCAGCCTACCACACCCACCACAGCCTGCCACACACACCGCAGCCTGCCACACCCATCGCAGCCTGCCACACCCACCGCAGCCTGCCACACCCATCGCAGCCTGCCACATCCACCGCAGCCTGCCACACCCACCGCAGCCTGCCACACCCACCGCAGCCTGCCACACCCACCGCAGCCTGCCACACCCACCGCGGCCTACCACACCCACCGCAGCCTGCCACACACACCGCAGCCTGCCACACCCACCACAGCCTGCCACACCCACCGCAGCCTGCCACACCCACCACAGCCTACCACACCCTACCACACCCACCACAGCCTGCCACACCCACCGCAGCCTGCCACACACACCGCAGCCTGCCACACCCATCGCAGCCTGCCACACCCACCGCAGCCTGCCACACACACCGAAGCCTGCCACACCCACCGCGGCCTGCCACACCCACCACAGCCTGCCACACCAACCACAGCCTGGCCCACACACTATTCTAAAGGACCATCCACTTAACCCTTTCACTCCACTACACTGGAAATTCCAAGGGACTTAGAAAGAGAGCACTGAAGAGGGCAATATGACACTGTGAGTCTGCTAAATACTGAGACCAGAGGAGGCGAAGATGAGGGGGCTGCACAGAGAAGCACAGGATCTGTAGGAGGAGTTATGTACATGGATTAGGGGGCGGGCACATGGATTAGGGGGCGGGCACATGGATTAGGGGCGGGCACATGGATCATGGATTAGGGGCGGGCACATAGATTAGGGGGGCGGGCACATGGATTAGGGGCGGGCACATGGATTAGGGGCGGGCACATGGATTAGGGGTGGGCACATAGATTAGGGGGGCGGGCATATAGATTAGGGGCGGCACATGGATTAGGGTCGGGCACATGGATTAGGGGCGGGCACATGGAATAGGGGGGCGGCACATGGATTAGGGGGGCGGGCACATGGATTAGGGGGCGGCACATGGATTAGGGGGGTGGGCACATGGATTTGGGGGACGGCGCCCATTCGCCCGTAATAGAGCCGCCTCCACTGCTCTATTCCCAACTCAAAGAACTTCCCCATGAGAAAGGCAAAGATCTGGAATGACAGGAGAGTGAGGAGGACTCTGCAGAGGTCACCGGAGGGAACAACCACAAGAAGTCTTCACAGGAATCATCTCTCTGCAGCTCAAATTTTCATTAGTGAAAACAATGTAGCAATTTATAATCAGCGCCGGCGTTTCGCGTCTCAACCAACAAATGCCATCGATTCCCTCGCACTGGAAAATGTACAAAGAGTTGTCTTCCAGCCAATCAGCCAATTCAGAGACGGATCCAAGCGAAGGAAACGTTGTGCCGGATTCTAGACGGAATGTTTCTTCTCTCCATTCTGGAGGTTCAGGAATGTTAATAAACTTCTTTTTCTTTTCTTTTTTTTGTTCAAACCTCAAAAATTGAATTGAGTTTTGGACATTGTATTGTCTAACGTGATCACCTTGTGCAGTCCGGTCCTGATTACCGCGTCAAGTGTTACCTTGGAATGTCCGTCCTCCGCCGCGCCAAGGACTGCGGCCAAAATGTGTTCCAGGGAATTGAATTCATCGCTCCAAAGAAAGCGCCAGAAACTCATCTGATTACAAAGAAAATTTACACCTGATGGATCCCCGCCGCCCAATATTGTGAATTTATTACCCCAAATTATAAAAATGATCATAAATAAATGATAAAAAGAACCCTAAAGAAGTAATTATAAACTATAATTAAGATCTCTCCCCGCCCCTCCCCTTCCCTCTCCTCTCCTCTCCTCTCCCCTCCCCGCTCCTCTCCTCTCCTCTCCTCCCCTCCCCTCCCCTCCCCTCCCCTCCCCTCCCCTCTCCCCTCTCTCCTCCCCTCTCCTCCCCTCTCCTCCCCCTCTCCTCCCCCCTCCCCTCCCCTCTCTTTCCTCTCCTCTCCTCTCCCCTCTCCTCTTCTCTCCGCCCCTTCCCTCTCCTCGTCCCTCCCCCCCCCTCCCCTCCCCTCTCCTCTCCCCTCTCCCTCCCCTCCCCTCCCCTCCCCTCCCCCCCCCCTCTCCTCCCCCTCCCATCTCCCCTCCTCCCCCTCTCATCTCCCCTCCTTCCCCTCTCATCTCCCCTCCCCTCCCCTCCCCTCTCCTCTCCTCTCCTCCCCTCCCCTCTCCTCTCCCCTCCCCTCCCCTCTCCTCTCCCCTCCCCTCTCCTCTCCCCTCCCCTCCCCTCCCCTCTCCTCTCCTCTCCCCTCTCCTCCCCTCCCCTCCCCTCCCCTCCCCTCTCCTCTCCTCTCCTCCCCTCCCCTCCCCTCCCCTCTCCTCTCCTCTCCCCTCCCCTCTCCTCTCCTCTCCTCTCCTCTCCCCTCTCCTCCCCTCCCCTCTCCCCTCCCCTCCCCTCCCCTCCCCTCTCCTCTCCTCTCCCCTCCCCTCCCCTCCCCTCCCCTCTCCTCTCCTCCCCTCTCCTCTCCCCTCCCCTCCCCTCTCCTCTCCCCTCCCCTCCCCTCTCCTCTCCTCTCCTCTCCCCTCCCCACCCCTCCTCTCCTCTCCTCTCCTCTCACTTATTCTGGACAATTGATACATTTTCCAAGTTCTCAGCCTTCAGGTTTGAATATTTATTTATTCATTTATAAAAATGTTACATTTTACAATGTATTGTATCTGTATGAAAATAAAATGTTTTCATATTCGGTTCTCTGCTCCAGGGGGGCCCTGCCTAAAGCTGTGTAAGGGGCCCCAACATTTGTGATGGCTGCCCTGTGAAAAGATACAAGAAAAGATTTACACAAATGTCACTGAGGGGTGTACTTACTTTTGTGAGATACTGTGTCTAGAGGAATCGGCAGAGTTTTCCAGTAGGGGGAGGGGTCTCTGAAGGTGAGAAGATTTGGTGTATTTCTAGTCATGTGAAATGTCACACGTTGTTCTTGTATCTCGCCCCGGAGTCAGGCCTTCCTCTCCTGGCGATGGACCAATCTCATTTCCGATCCCCCATGGAGATTGTCTCTTATGTCATTGAGAACAAGAATTCTCCAAACAACAACCATGAAGAATTTAATTAAACCTGATGTGAGATTTATTGTCATTGGACAGTCTGTGCCGAGAATTTCAGGTTTTCCCCCAAATCTGAAATTCGATTTGAAAACAAAAAGCCAATCAAAGGCCCAAGTCATAGAATAAGAGGAGCGAAGGAGAACATTCTCAGGTGGGCTCAGAGAATGAAAGGACCTCCCATGGAACCCAGAGTCAGAGTTTTATACCATGAAGCCCAAATCTAGAACCATTTATCCAACTGTCCATCCAATGCAGCTGAGTTCTACCCAAGATTCACCCTACAGTGATGTCCAACTGTCCATCCAACGCAGCTGAGTTCTACCCAAGATTCACCCTACAGTGATGTCCAACTGTCCATCCAACGCAGCTGAGTTCTACCCAAGATTCACCCTACAGTGATGTCCAACTGTCCATCCAACGCAGCTGAGTTCTACCCAAGATTCACCCTACAGTGATGTCCAACTGTCCATCCAACGCAGCTGAGTTCTACCCAAGATTCACCCTACAGTGATGTCCAACTGTCCATCCAACGCAGCTGAGTTCTACCCAAGATTCACCCTACAGTGATGTCCAACTGTCCATCCAACGCAGCTGATTTCTACCCAAGATTCACCCTACAGTGATGTCCAACTGTCCATCCAACGCAGCTGAGTTCTACCCAAGATTCACCCTACAGTGATGTCCAACTGTCCATCCAACGCAGCTGATTTCTACCCAAGATTCACCCTACAGTGATGTCCAACTGTCCATCCAACGCAGCTGAGTTCTACCCAAGATTCACCCTACAGTGATGTCCAACTGTCCATCCAACGCAGCTGAGTTCTACCCAAGATTCACCCTACAGTGATGTCCAACTGTCCATCCAACGCAGCTGAGTTCTACCCAAGATTCACCCTACAGTGATGTCCAACTGTCCATCCAACGCAGCTGAGTTCTACCCAAGATTCACCCTACAGTGATGTCCAACTGTCCATCCAGAGCCTCTGGTTTATAGACCGGATTCATCCTACACAGTGATGTATCCAACTGTCCATCCAGAGCCTCTGGTTTATAGACCGGATTCATCCTACAGTGATGTATCCAACTGTCCATCCAGAGCCTCTGGTTTATAGACCGGATTCATCCTACACAGTGATGTATTCAACTGTCCATCCAGAGCCTCTGGTTTATAGACCGGATTCATCCTACAGTGATATATCCAACTGTCCATCCAGAGCCTCTGGTTTATAGACCGGATTCATCCTACACAGTGATGTATTCAAGTGTCCATCCAGAGCCTCTGGTTTATAGACCGGATTCATCCTACAGTGATGTCCAACTGTCCATCCAATGCAGCTGATTTCTACCCAAGATTCACCCTACAGTGATGTCCAACTGTCCATCCAACGCAGCTGAGTTCTACCCAAGATTCACCCTACAGTGATGTCCAACTGTCCATCCAACGCAGCTGATTTCTACCCAAGATTCACCCTACAGTGATGTCCAACTGTCCATCCAATGCAGCTGAGTTCTACCCAAGATTCACCCTACAGTGATGTCCAACTGTCCATCCAGAGCCTCTGGTTTATAGACCGGATTCACACTACAGTGATATATCCAACTGTCCATCCAGAGCCTCTGGTTTATAGACCGGATTCATCCTACAGTGATGTATCCAACTGTCAATCCAGAGCCTCTGGTTTATAGACCGGATTCATCCTACAGTGATGTATCCAACTGTCAATCCAGAGCCTCTGGTTTATAGACCGGATTCATCCTACAGTGATTTATCCAACTGTCCATCCTCAGCTGTTGGTGTAAAGACCAAATACAACCTAAATTTAGAACCATTTATCCAACTGTCTGTCAGGAGTGATCGGTTTATGGAGCAGGTTTGTGCTAAATATAGAGCCATCAACTCAACAGAACATCTAATTATTGCCTCTCTGCCATTGTTGCTGATTGATAATATATATAATGCAGATACAACCTAAATATAGAGCTATTTATCCAACGTACATACAGTTGTTCCAGGCTTGTCATTCCTCATCAGTGGAAGATACAACCTAAATGATGTGTAAAAGATTTATTATCATTAGGTGAGAAATAATCCCCTTAGTTTTGGATTCATAATGGCAGTGAGTGCTGCTGGTAGAAATAATGGGGCCCCAATACAGAGCCTACCTGACAGAGCCCCTTACTGAGCCTACCTGACAGGGCCCCGTACTGAGCCTACCTGACAGGGCCCCGTACTGAGCCTACCTGACAGGGCCCCAATACAGAGCCTACCTGACAGAGCCCAGTACTGAGCCTACCTGACAGGACCCCGTACAGAGCCTACCTGACAGGGCCCCGTACTGAGCCTACCTGACAGGACCCCGTACAGAGCCTACCTAACAGGACCCCGTACAGAGCCTACCTGACAGGACCCCGTACAGAGCCTATCTGACAGGGCTAAAAAGCAGCCATCATGAGCAAATGACGAGTTCCAATGAGCGGCCATCATTAGCGAACGCCGAGTTCCAAATAGCGGCCATCATGAGCGAACGCCAAATTTCCAATGAGCACCCATGGGCCATCATGAGTGAATGTTGAGTTCCAAAGAGTGGCCATCATGAGCGAACGCCGAGTTCCAAAGAGCGGCCATCATTAGCGAACGCCGAGTTCCAAAGAGCGGCCATCATGAGCGAACGCCGAGTTCCAAAGAGCGGCCATCATTAGCGAACGCCGAGATCCAAATAGCGGCCATCATGAGCGAACGCCGAGTTCCAAAGAGCGGCCATCATGAGCGAACGCCGAGTTCCAAAGAGCGGCCATCATTAGCGAACGCCGAGTTCCAAATAGCGGCCATCATGAGCGAACGCCGAGTTCCACAAACCCGCCATCATGAGCGAACGCCGAGTTCCACAAACCCGCCATCATGAGCGAACGCCGAGTTCCAAAGAGCGGCCATCATTAGCGAACGCCGAGTTCCAAATAGCGGCCATCATGAGCGAACGCCGAGTTCCACAAACCCGCCATCATGAGCGAACGCCGAGTTCCACAAACCCGCCATCATGAGCGAACGCCGAGTTCCAAAGAGCGGCCATCATGAACGATCGCTGAGTTCCTGGATGCAGCCTGCACATCCTGGACAGGAAACATTACACGATGAAGTCCTTATCTCCTCTTCACATAGTAAACAGAATTTAGAGACGGATTATCTTCCTTGGGCTCAATAAGGAAAGGTTATTTATACAATCATTCAGTCATTGTCCCTTCGCCTGCAACTTTATCAGATTCATTTGAGAGCGACTAACATAATCGCTTTCCTTGCTTAGCAGAGGTTTGAGACTTATGAAAAATTGATTGAAGCCTTTTGCATTAGAGCGGGGGAGGGGGATTGTTTATGAGATTCTTAGTTATAAAGTAATCACAGCGGGGAAGTTTTAGAAGGAAAAAGCATCAGGCCCTAATACAGAGAAGTACCTGCATATTATGAGATGGTAAGACCAAGGCCGTTATTATTATCTGCTCTGGATCCCGGCCCGGATTTAAATGGAAACAGACGCCGAAGCATTTTCCACTGTTTTCGCATTCGCTTGCTTTCTTGCACCTTGGCTGATGTCCTCTGGGCTCCGAGAGTCTTCGGCCTTCGGGAGTCTTTGGGCTTCGAGAGTCTTTGGGCTTCGAGAGTCTTTGAGCTTCGAGAGTCTTTGGGCTTCGAGAGTCTTTGGGCTTCGAGAGTCTTTGGGCTTCGAGAGTCTTTGGGCTTCGAGAGTCTTTGGGCTTCGAGAGTCTTCCGGCTTCGAGAGTCTCCGGGCTTCGAGAGTCTTTGGGCTTCGAGAGTCTTTGGGCTTCGAGAGTCTTTGGGCTTCAAGAGTCTTTGGGCTTCGAGAGTCTTCCGGCTTCGAGAGTCCCCCAGGAAAGCCAATCCGTGGTGTGAGCAATGATGCTCCATCGTTCTCCGCACTCTTCTCATTCTGCAGGACAAGACAAGTCTTTTTAGGAAGGGGAATTTCACTGATTGGCTATCATAGTGATCAGTCATTGTGAAGCCCGCCCCCATGTTTTCTCTCTCTGAAGGCAATTGGTTCCACGATATTTTAGTTAGGGGTATCAGAGTAAAGGGGGCTGAATACAAATGCCCCTCCCCCTCCACTTTTCACATCACATACAGTGGAACCTCGGAGTGCGAGTAACGTGGTAAACGAGCGTTTCAAAATACAAGCGCTGTATTTTTTAAAATCCTAATTCGGTTTGCGAGTGTTGCCTCACAAAACAAGCAGGATTCAGGCCAAAGTGGTGCGCAGTACCGCTTTTGGCCTAAGGGGGTGGGCCAGAGCCGAGCGGAGCCAAACAACACCTATCACCGTTCAGAAATGCACGGAAAGGCCCAAGGACAGCACGGCTGATCTCAGCAAATGTCAGCTGAGGTCAGCCGAAGTGTCCTCGGGCCTTTTCATCCGTTTCCAAGGCTCTCCATATTTCAAGGGATATGAATACTTTTTCCAGGCCCTGTATATAGAGGGGTATGAATACTTTTCCCAGGTACTGTATATAGTGGGGTATGAATACCTTTTCTAGGCTCTGTATATAGAGGGGTATGAATACTTTTGTGTATATATATAAAATAAATTGCTGTGTGCCTCTAAAGTGTTCAGGTTTGTTTTGAAGATCAGGTGGGAACCCAAGATGGCAGGAAGGGGGCCCCCTGGGGGACCTTAGAAATGGCTCCAGGATCAATGGGAAGGGCCCTGGGCTCAGAGAGAAAAGGGGGGCTCTTCATGGATTCTTGCACCGGGGCCCTTCATGGATTCTTGCACCAGGGCCCTGAAGGGCCTAGCTCTGCCTCTGGTAGAGGTTGAGTTTCCTCTGCTAGTGGAAATAAAGCAGAAGATGTGCAGAGGAATTTGCGGTCGGTCGGCGGAGTTGGTGACTCTCGGAGGAATTCGCTGTCTCCGGCAGCGTTGGTGACTCTCAGAGGAATTTGCTGTCCCTGGCTGGCCGGCAGCGTTGGTGATTCTCGGAGGAATTTGCGGTCTCCAGCGGGCCGGCAGCGTTGGTGACTCTCGAAGGAATTTGCGGTCTCCGGCAGCGTTGGTGACTCTTGGAGGAATTTGCGGTCTCCGGTTGGCCGGCAGCGTTGGTGACTCTCAGAGGAATTCGCAGTCTCCGGCAGCGTTGGTGACTCTCGGAGGAATCTGCGGCCTACGGTCGGCGGGCAGCGTGGGTGACACTCGGAGGAATTTGCGGTCTCCGGCAGCGTTGGTCACACCCGGAGGAATTTGCGGTCTCCAGCAGCGTTGGTGACTCTCGGAGGAATTTGCGGTCTCTGGCGGCCGGCAGCGTTGGTGATTCTCGGAGGAATTTGCAGTCTCTGGCGGCCGGCAGCGTTGGTAAGACACTCGGAGGAATTTGCGGTCTCCGGCAGCGTTGGTGACTCTCGGAGAAATTTGCGGTCTCTGGCGGCCGGCAGCGTTTATGACTCTCGGAGGAATTTGCGGTCTCCGGCAGCGTTGGTCACACCCGGAGGAATTTGCGGTCTCCGGCAGCGTTGGTGACTCTCGGAGGAATTTGCGGTCTCTGGCGGCCGGCAGCGTTGGTGACTCTCAGAGGAATTTGCGGTCTCTGGCAGCGTTGGTCACACCCGGAGGAATTTGCGGTCTCCGGCAGCGTTGGTGACTCTCGGAGTAATTTGCGGTCTCTGGCGGCCGGCAGCGTTGGTGACTCTTGGAGGAATTTGCGGTCTCTGGCGGCCGGCAGCGTTGGTGACTCTCGGAGGAATTTGCGGTCTCTGGCAGCGTTGGTCACACCCGGAGGAATTTGCGGTCTCCGGCAGCGTTGGTGACTCTTGGAGGAATTTGCGGTCTCCGGCAGCGTTGGTGACTTTTGGAGGAATTTGCGGTCTCTGGCGGCCGGCAGCGTTGGTGACTCTCGGAGGAATTTGCGGTCTCTGGCAGCGTTGGTCACACCCGGAGGAATTTGCGGTCTCCGGCAGCGTTGGTGACTCTCGGCGGAATTTGCGGTCTTTGGCAGCGTTGGTCACACCCGGAGGAATTTGCGGTCTCCGGCAGCGTTGGTGACTTTTGGAGGAATTTGCGGTCTCTGGCGGCCGGCAGCGTTGGTGACTCTCGGAGGAATTTGCGGTCTCTGGCAGCGTTGGTCACACCCGGAGGAATTTGCGGTCTCCGGCAGCGTTGGTGACTCTCGGAGGAATTTGCGGTCTCTGGCGGCCGGCAGCGTTGGTGACTCTCGGAGGAATTTGCGGTCTCTGGCAGCGTTGGTCACACCCGGAGGAATTTGCGGTCTCCAGCAGCGTTGGTGACTCTCGGCGGAATTTGCGGTCTTTGGCAGCGTTGGTCACACCCGGAGGAATTTGCGGTCTCCGGCAGCGTTGGTGACTCTCGGAGGAATTTGCGGTCTCTGGCGGCCGGCAGCGTTGGTGACTCTCGGAGGAATTTGCGGTCTCTGGCGGCCGGCAGCGTTGGTGACTCTCGGAGGAATTTGCGGTCTCTGGCGGCCGGCAGCGTTTGTCACTCACGGAGGAATTTGCGGTCTCTGGCGGCCGGCAGCGTTGGTGACTCTCGGAGGAATTTGCGGTCTCTGGCGGCCGGCAGCGTTGGTGACTCTCGGAGGAATTTGCGGTCTCTGGCGGCCGGCAGCGTTGGTGACTCTCGGAGGAATTTGCGGTCTCTGGCGGCCGGCAGCGTTTGTCACTCACGGAGGAATTTGCGGTCTCTGGCGGCCGGCAGCGTTGGTG
>NC_053500.1:148333760-148366260 GCF_905171775.1 Rana temporaria | reverse complement strand
GTCTCTATCTATCTATCTCTCTTTCTATCTATCTTTCTCTATCTATCGATCTATCCATCCTTCGTATATCTCTACCTGTATGTTTATACGTCTGTCTGTCTATCTGTCTATCTATCTATCTCCATCCATCCATCCTTCGTATATCTCTACCTGTATGTTTGATCGTCTGTCTGTCTATCTGTCTCTATCTATCTATCTCTCTTTCTATCTATCTTTCTCTATCTATCGATCTATCCATCCTTCGTATATCTCTACCTGTATGTTTATCTATCTATCGATCTATCCATCCTTCGTATATCTCTACCTGTATGTTTGATCGTCTGTCTATCTGTCTCTATCTATCTATCTCTCTTTCTATCTATCTTTCTCTATCTATCGATCTATCCATCCTTCGTATATATATCTACCTGTATGTTTGATCGTCTGTCTATCTATCTGTCTGTCTATCTATCTCCATCCATCCTTCGTATATCTCTACCTGTATGTTTGATCGTCTGTCTATCTGTCTCTATCTATCTATCTCTCTTTCTATCTATCTTTCTCTATCTATCGATCTATCCATCCTTCGTATATATATCTACCTGTATGTTTGATCGTCTGTCTGTCTATCTATCTATCTCCATCCATCCATCCATCCTTCGTATATCTCTACCTGTATGTTTGATCGTCTGTCTATCTATCTGTCTATCTATCTCCATCCATCCTTCGTATATCTCTACCTGTATGTTTGATCGTCTGTCTGTCTGTCTGTCTCGCAGTACATGCGCTCTCTCTATTATCACTGATTTCTTGGGTTACAATGGGGACCATAAACCTGACGGAAAGTTCTTATCTCGCTGGCATGACGAGAAGTTGGCAGACGGAACAAATCAAATTTCAACACATTCTTTTCGCCCCTTTTTGATGTTCATTTCAGATGGTTTTTTAGGGTTTTCCAAAATCCAGTGGATCGGCCGCAGCCGGCACCGTGAAAGAATGTGAGGCCGTGCTTTGGATCTTCATCCCGTGTGTCTGGTACACATTATATCCAGAGATATCCTAAAGCCTGAAGTATTTCTGGGCATGGGCTGGCTGGTCATGGAAGACCAGAATCCCTTTAGATCTGCTGTGATTGGAGGACGTCGTCTTCTCGCCGTCTTATGAAGAACATCCAAGGTGATTTCCTGTTTGCTTGAGTATCTGCTGGCGGATTCTTCAGGGCGGCTGAGGAAATGAAGGTCGAGATTGTTGGGAATTCTGCGGCTCTTTGTCTTTATTTCTGACCCACCTGCCTGAGAACACGACTTGGATACAAAACGCAAATTAGCGATGACATCATCTGTGGAGGAGCGAGGACACGCCCATGGAGGTTCCACACGATCACCTGACTTCCAAAGACGTCCCTGACATGAATGTCAGAGTTTCAAGACAGGGTTTAGACATCTGGTTGATAGTTATTCAAAGTGCAATTACAACTGGAATCCCTTCATAGGCGTGCACAAGGGGTGTGCCAGGTGTGCCTGGGCACACCCTAATCCTGGGGTCTGCAACTTGCAAGGATGCCCCATTGTTGGTGTCAGTGGAAGGGAAAATACCCCATTGTTTGTGTCAGTGGGAGGAAGAGTGGCCCATTGTTTGTGTCAGTGGGAGGAAGAGTGGCCCATTGTTGGTGTAAGGAAGAATGCCCTATTATCGATGTCAATGAAAGGAAGAACACTCTATTATTGGTGTCAGTGGGGGAAATAGTGCCCTATTGTCAGTGTCAATGGGAGGAAGAATGCCCCATCACTGGTGTCAATGGGAGGAAGAATGCCCCATCACCGGTGTCAATGGGAGGAAGAATGCCCCATCACTGGTGTCAATGGGAGGAAGAATGCCCCATCACCGGTGTCAATGGGAGGAAGAATGCCCCATCGCCGGTGTCAATGGGAGGAAGAATGCCCCATCGCCGGTGTCAATGGGAGGAAGAATGCCCCATCGCCGTGTCAATGGGAGGGAGAATGCCCCATCGCCGGTGTCAATGGGAGGAAGAATGCCCCATCGCCGGTGTCAATGGGAGGAAGAATGCCCCATCGCCGGTGTCAATGGGAGGAAGAATGCCCCATCGCCGGTGTCAATGGGAGGAAGAATGCCCCATCGCCGGTGTCAATGGGAGGGAGAATGCCCCATCGCCGGTGTCAATGGGAGGGAGAATGCCCCATCGCCGGTGTCAATGGGAGGGAGAATGCCCCATCGCCGGTGTCAATGGGAGGGAGAATGCCCCATCGCCGGTGTCAATGGGAGGGAGAATGCCCCATCGCCGGTGTCAATGGGAGGAAGAATGCCCCATCGCCGGTGTCAATGGGAGGGAGAATGCCCCATCGCCGGTGTCAATGGGAGGGAGAATGCCCCATCGCCGGTGTCAATGGGAGGAAGAATGCCCCATCGCCGGTGTCAATGGGAGGAAGAATGCCCCATCGCCGTGTCAATGGGAGGGAGAATGCCCCATCGCCGGTGTCAATGGGAGGAAGAATGCCCCATCGCCGGTGTCAATGGGAGGAAGAATGCCCCATCGCCGGTGTCAATGGGAGGAAGAATGCCCCATCACCGGTGTCAATGGGAGGAAAAATGCCCCACTGCCGGTGTCAATGGGAGGAAGAATGCCCCACTGCCGGTGTCAATGGGAGGAAGAATGCCCCACTGCCGGGGTGTCAATGGGAGGAAGAATGCCCCATCGCCGGTGTCAATGGGAGGAAGAATGCCCCATCACCGGTGTCAATGGGAGGAAAAATGCCCCACTGCCGGTGTCAATGGGAGGAAGAATGCCCCACTGCCGGTGTCAATGGGAGGAAGAATGCCCCATCGCCGGTGTCAATGGGAGGGAGAATGCCCCATCGCCGGTGTCAATGGGAGGGAGAATGCCCCATCACCGGTGTCAATGGGAGGAAGAATGCCCCATCGCCGGTGTCAATGGGAGGGAGAATGCCCCATCGCCGGTGTCAATGGGAGGGAGAATGCCCCATCGCCGGTGTCAATGGGAGGAAGAATGCCTAGTACATTACTGAATACTTCTTTAATAAATATTTAAATATAAAACCATTATACTCACAGAAGGAGAAATAACAAATGCGCGTTATAAAGAACCAATCACCACTAGACACACAACCATCGGGAAGTGTGCCACTGACGCGTTTCGAGGGACACGCCCTCTTCCTCAGAGCTGCGGCGTATAAAGGTTTTATTACAAGAATATGGCCTTGTTGGTAAAACCCTTGAGGGGTCCATTTGGGTTCTCTAAGGCTGAAGACTGTCGGGTTCCATGAAGATTCTCACCTGTAGCAAAGACTTTTTTACATAAAATTTCCGGCCCAAAAATAGTCATTTTTCCATGTCGGCAGACGCGGGTTTCTCCGTCTCCCTTAGAAGGATATGAATTTCAAATCAAGAATATTCTTTGGCTTTAACATTGGTGACTCTTCAGCCTCAGAATGAAGTTGTTTTCTATATTTTTATGTTTTTCTCTCTCTGTTACATTTGTGGTTTCTCGAGTATCCGTCGGATTATTAGGAGTTTGCTTTAGCGAGACCATTCCATTCCCAGCGGGGTGCCCCCATTTTCGGGCCTTGCTGAATCACTTCAAAGTGGTAATGTCTTGTTTTGTGTTCTGGAGATCAGAGACGGGAACATCACTTTCCTAACGCTCAACTTGTTTGGAACTCGGAATTGTCTGTCAGGGTGAGGGAGGAACGCGTCGGGGTGGCCGGGCGCTGCCATGCCGATTTCCCTTTCAGGTTCTATGAGAAGCTTTGTGTTCATTGAGCAGAAGAAGAATATTTACTACGCAGCCAGGTGCGGAGCTCCGCCAGATGTTTGGCTGTCAGGGATTTAATGTTTCTTTATGAACACTTAACTCCGGAGATTTTTTTCTGTGAAGACGAGTTAAATATTTTTTTTATTTCTCACGTACAAAGTCTAGGGAGAGCGCCAAACAAAGGATCGGGGAGGCCAAAGACTTTTAATAAAAGTATCAAATCCTAACAGAAAAGAAAATAGAAAGAACGAAAGAAAGAAAGAAACTAAGAAAGAAAGAGAAAGAGAAAAAAAAGAAACTAAGAAAGAAAGATACATCAATAAATGATTTCCATTTCCTGCTTGATTTTTGCACAGCATAGAGAAAAGAAAAGAAAGACAAAACAAAAAGTGAAAGAGGAAGAAGAAGAGAGATAATAAAAAAAAGAGAGAGGGAAAGACAAAATAGAAAGGAAAAAGGGAGAGGGAGAAAGAAAGGAAAACTCAGAGAGAAAGATAGAGAGAGAAAAAGAAAGATTCAAAGAGAAAGTAAGGCGAAAGAGAGAGTGAGAGACAAAGAAAGAAAAAAAAGAAAGAAAGATTCAAAGTGAAAGAAAGAAAAGCAAGAGAGAGAACACGAGAAAAAAAGAATGAGAAAGAGAGAGAGAGACAAAGGAAGAAAAAAGAATTAGAGAGAACAAGAGAAAGAAAGAGACAAAGAAAGAGAGAGAGGGGGGGGGGGGAAGAAGGAGAGAAATAGAGGGAAATAAAGGGTTAAAAGGGAATCAATATTATAATGTTTTCATATTTTGTACTTGTCAAGTTGCTTTATCTGACCTCTCACCTCGTTCCTTTAATTTGCAGATAAATGAAAGAGAGTAGACAATGTTCCATCTAAACAATGTTACTTTGTTGTGTCTGTACAGTTCTTACACCCCCTTGGTGTACTTGGTTGAATGTTATTTTGGGGGGGGGGTATCATATTCGGTGTATAACTGGTTAAACACGCTCAGAACATACACACTGTAGATCTATTCTCAGACAAAAAAAAAATCCTCAGACTCGATGGATCTCTGACATGTTTCGCCTCCTCTGGACTCGTCCTCTCTGCCGGGTCAGGACTGATTTGGATGGAATATCCTCTTCACTCTGAAAGTTGATGTTTCTGGGAACTTTAGAGGTTTACAAACGGGAATAAATATTCCATCTGGCGATCCTTCTAATGAGTCAGTAGCTGATAATTTACATAGAACTTCATTATACACTTCCAGCCAGAATGTCTGAATGTCCCACATCTGGAGGAGAAGCTCAGAGGTCACGTTCCTGTCAGTGATGAACACACCTGGGTTTAGTTTGGTTTGGTTTGGATTCGGTTTGGGTTCGGTTTGAGTTCAGTTTGGGTTCGGTTTGTGTTTGGGTTTGGGTTTGGTTCGTGTTCGGTTCGGGTTTGTTTTTAGTTGGGTTTGGGTTCAGGTTTGGTTCGGGTTTGGTTTGGGTTGGGTTCGGGTTTGGGTTCAGGTTTGGGTTGTGTTCAGGTTCAGTTTGGGTTTGGTTCGTGTTCGGTTTGGGTTTGTTTTTAGTTGGGTTTGGGTTCAGGTTTGGTTCAGGTCTGGTTTGGGTTGGGTTTGGGTTTGGGTTCAGGTTTGGGTTGTGTTCAGGTTCAGTTTGGGTTTGAGTTCGGTTCGGAGGACAAGACTAAAGTTTAGGTGCCAAATCCCAAACCCACTGAAGTCAATGGGAGCCGAATGCTAAAAAACGGTTTGGGACATTTTCTAGGCTAATAGGCAAAGAGATTGTCAACCAAATGGCATTGGGATCCGGGGACTGCGCACCAAAATAAATAAATCTGTCTAAATGAAGAGCAAATGACGTCTCCCAGACTCTTCCTTCTGAGACAAACATTCCATTCATCTATAGATGAGGGTCTGGTAAAGATGTTACTGCGGGACACCCACCTGAAAAAAACAAAATGGTGGGGGGGGGGGGGGGGGGGTGTTGGGACGGACCCCCAACCAGATCCTTCAGGGGGAGCCAAAGACAAACATCAGAAAAAAAATGGGGGCCCCCAAAAATCCATATCAAACCATTATCCCCATATGCAGCCTGGCAGGCCAAAAAAAGGTGGGAAGCGTGCCCCCCTCCCCCTCCTACACCATGCTAGGCCACACACCCTTAATATAGGGGGAGTCCCCTGGCAAAACACCTTGTCCCCTTGTTGATGAGGACAAAGGCCTCTTCCACACAACCCTGGCAGGGTGATTGTGGGGTTCTGCGGGTGGAGGGCTTATCAGAATCTGTAGTACATAGTATATAGTAAATGGAAATAATTTGTTCCGCATTGACTTCAATGACATGCAATACCGCATGTGGCCAGAGGTGGTGGGCGCCGGAGAGCCTTGGAAATGGCCGAAAAGGCCCGAGGACACCTCGGCTGACCTCGGCAGAACTCTGCTTCGTTCCTGAGATTTTCCGAGGTCAGTCGTGTAGAAGAATACGTATCGCCTAAACCGAGGAAAAAAATGTTTTTTTAAAATATTTTCGGGGATATTTATTATAGAAAAACTAAAAAATATTGTGGTTTTTTTTTCAAAATTGTCGTTCTATTTTTGTTTATAGCGCAAAAAATAAAAATATGATCAATTACCACCAAAAGAAATCTCTATTTGTGGGAAAAAAAGGACGCCAATTTTGTTTGGGAGCCACGTCGCACGACCGCGCAATTGTCAGTTAAAGCAACGCAGTGCCGAATCGCAAAAAGTGGGCTGGTCATTGGGCAGCCAAATGGTCCGTTGCTCAAGTGGTTATTACACATTTATATAGCTCTGACATATACCGCAGTGCTGTATAGTGAATCCTGAGCCATTCCTATCACTCTCATGTCCCAATCACATTCATGCAGACAGTCGATCGCCCTGTCGATCGGTATGTGTTTGGGTCGGGGGAGGACAGACACCTATTTGGTGACTCTGACCCCATTGTAAGGTGGGCGGCGCCCTCCACACCTGATTGGCTCTGTTGCCTCTCTGGATGGGTTGGCGGACATCGAGCTCCCAGCATACGATCGGCAGAGAATCTGAGCGCAGATCGCGGCTGGCAGAACGTTTTCAATCACAACATTCCTGCAAAATCTTCTTCCAATCTTCTTCTGTGTGGAGATAAAAATACCCGTCGGTTGTAGCGGCTCGGAGGACACGCCGGGACGTCTGTTTGACTTGGTGCTTCTCCACCGCGAGTATTAATATCTATAAATATCTCCGCGCAACGCCACCAACAACCGCGCAATTGTTTCCATCGGGGGGGGGGGGGGGGCGCACAATTCCACCTTTCTTCTACATCTGTTTCCATGACCCTCCGTCTATGAAAACTTTTATTGGGATAGATGGGAAAAAGGAAAACCCAATGGTCCGGGTTCAGATACAATTGCGTAATCTATCGGCGGGCGTAGCTTATCTCAGATACATTACGCCGCCGTAACTTAGGGTGCAAGTTCCGTATTCAGAAAGAACTTGCGCCATAAGTTACGGTGACGTAGTGTAAATGTGTCGGCGTAGGTGCGCCTAATTCAAATGTGGATTATGTGGGCGTGTTTTATGTAAATTATTTGTGACCCCACGTATTTGACGTTTTTTACGAACGGCGCATGCACCGTCCATGAACGTTTCCAAGTGCGCATGCTTCAAATTACGCCGCAAACTGTCAATGCTTTCGATGTGAACGTAACTTACGTACAGCCCTATTCGCGAACAACTTACGTAAACGACGTAAAATACAACGCTGTTCCGATGTTTCCGACGTCCATACCGAACATGACTTACCCCTGCTTTATGAGGGGTAACTTTACGCAAACGACGTAAAAAAATGCGCCAGGCATTCTAAGAATCAGGCGCATAGATACGACCCCGCACACTCAGAGTTACGATGGCGTATCCGGAGATACGCTGTCGTAACTCGTATCTGAATCCGGGCCAGAATCTCTATCTTCTACCTGAACAATGTTTATAAACAATGTTACTTTGTACTTCTCTATCTGAACAATGTTTATAAACACTGATCCATGTAATGACAGAAGCCGTCTCTATAGTGTTTGTAGTTACACAGCAACTCCCAGATGTCTTACTGACAGTCGGCAAGTGCAGTGAAGTGTGAGGCGGGGGGGCAGAAAGTTTGGGCGCACTACATACGTCCTGCGTGCTTTGATTACATTTATTTTGGGGGGGGGGAGGGGTGTCCCCGGTGCTCACAGCCGGTTAGGTATGACATCACAGACTCAGAATGTTCTCTGCAACAGAAACAGCAGGAAAAATATAGAAAGACGGTGATTGTGAGTTGAAGGGTCACTAAAGTTATTATTGTTTTTTTAAATAACAAACATGTCATTCTTTCCTTCACTGTGCGGCTTATTCTGCACAGAGTGGCCCCGATCCTCCTCTTCTGGGGTCCCTCAGCGGCTGTCTCGGCTCCTCACCGCAAGGACTCAACACTTTCATGCGAGCTCGCATGGTGGCGAGTCTTTGCAGGCGGCCATAGCCACCGACTGTATCACTCGGCCCCGCCCCCCGGCACGCCGCATCATTGGATGTGATTGACAGCAGGTGCCAGGTAAGTAAAGGGGGGTTCGGGGGGCCTATAATCGGCAGATGTTTTTTCAACTCAATGCATAGAATGTATTTACCTTTACACCTCCTGTGCATAGTAACCAATCAGATTCTTACTTCAGCTTGTTCCAGTAAGCTTTGACAATAAAATCCTGGAAGCTGATTGGTTGGTGTGCAGAGCTGCCCCGGATTCTGTGTGCTCCGGACTTGGGGACAATGATGATCAATGTTTTCATATGTCAGGAATGGGAAACATTCAGGTCACATGTGATTACTATTGATCTGTGATTGGCTACAGCTAATCACATTGTACAGTGTGGTGTGGTTGTCCCGGGTACCATGTGATAGCTGTGGGCCAATCGCAGCATAGGAAACACGGATGTTATAAATACATTTGAACAGCTTTGTGGACATTGTAATCATGTGATCACCGGGCCCCCGGGATCCACAATCTGCTGTGTGTGGTGGAGAGCGGCGTGCTGCTCCCCCCTAAACCAGAGGGTGCAACAAGTCTGTGCCACCCGCCTGTGCCACCCGCCACCTGCCTGTGCCACCTGCCTGTGCCACCCGCCTGCCCGCAGGAAAAGTGCTATGGGTGGTCGGCAAGTGGTTATAAGCACCCCTTGTAGCCTTCAACGGAAGCCCATGTGACCGGGGGGGGGGGGGGGGAATGCAGGAGCACAATTGGGAGACAGAACGTTGTTGCCCTATAACAGGAAGTGCCTGAACAAGGACCATCATGGCAGGATCATCAGGGATTTATTTATTGGATGTTGCAGATTTAAACACATTGTAAACTATTATTAAAATGAGATTAATATGTAAAAATCGATACAATTATTCTTGTGATTAAATTCATGAAAAATACACATTTGCAAAAGACCTCCAACCCCCGAGTCTCACCTTTCTACACATTTACACTGCGTGGCCAAACCTTTGTGGACACCCGACTGACCTCTATAAGGACATCCCATTCCCGGCCCTAATATGGAGCTGTCCCCCCTCCCTCCTTATTACCGGCAAAGCTGACCACAAGGTTATGGAGGGTGTCTGTCCCCATTCAGGCAGAAGAAGAATGTGTGAGGTTGGATGAGAAACTTTTCTCACAATTGTTGTTCCGGTTCATTCCAAAGGTGTTCAGTAGGGTTGAGGTCAATGCTCTATGGAGGCCACTCAACGTTTTCCACACCCAACCGGGGAAACGAGTCTTCATAGAGCCGGCCTTGTGTGAGGAAAGAGCACCGTCATGTGTGAGGAAGGAGCACCGTCATGTGTGAGGAAGGAGCACCGTCATGTGTGAGGAAGGAGCACCGTCACATGTGAGAAAGGAGCACCGTCACGTGTGAGGAAGGAGCACCGTCACGTGTGAGGAAGGAGCACAGTCACGTGTGAGGAAGGAGCACTGTCAGGTGTGAGGAAGGAGCACAGTCACGTGTGAGGAAGGAGCACTGTCAGGTGTGAGGAAGGAGCACCGTCATGTGTGAGGAAGGAGCACTGTCATGTGTGAGGAAGGAGCACCGTCATGTGTGAGGAAGGAGCACCGTCATGTGTGAGGAAGGAGCACCGTCACGTTGGAGGAAGGAGCACCGTCACGTGTGAGGAAGAAGCACCGTCATGTGTGAGGAATAGTGTGTGTCAGTGGGAGGAATAGTGTCCCATCATTGGTGTCAGTGGGAGGAATAGTGTCCCATCATTGGTGACAGTGGGAGGAATAGTGTCCCATCATTGGTGTCAGTGGGAGGAATAGTGTCCCATCATTGGTGTCAGTGGGAGGAATAGTGTCCCATCATTGGTATCAGTGGGGGGAATAGTGTCCCATCATTGGTGTCAGTGGGAGGAATAGTGTCCCATCATTGGTGTCAGTGGGAGGAATAGTGTCCCATCATTGGTGTCAGTGGGGGGAATAGTGTCCCAAGGGCGGGATAAAGGCAAAGGGCCGCAGTTTGGAGACTAATCTGGAATCTCAGCTCACAATCCTCAGAGAACTATTCCACACCCCGAAGGCGGCATGGAGGGGCTCGGTGAAGGTGGCGGTGAAGGTGTGCAGGGGTCGGATCGGGTCGCTCAGCTCATAGAAGGACAGTTGCCCGGCTTCATAATCCAGATAAGCTCCGATTTTCTCGGCCATGGCGGACTTGTGGTATAAATTGAAGGTCTTTTTATTGTGCATCACCGTATAGAGCCGATTGCACCCTCCCAGGCACCAGGACTTGCCGTTGTCACCAATATACGACTGTTCTCCTTTGCGCTCTATACTGGGGTAACACACCCCGAACCTCCAGTTCCCAGTATCGCTGGTCTCCACTTCCCAGTAATGCCGTCCAGCAGAGAAATCCCCGACACTCATGACTTGGCTGTACTGGAACCTCCCGGTAAGTCTCGGACGTTGGATCTTCTTTTCTGATGATTTCGCCATTTTCAAGTCACCAGAAATGTCGATAAATTCACCGGCGGAGTTTATATCCATCAGGACGGTCTCTTGAGCATAGAGCTGTCTCTTGATATGAGACAAAGTATCAGATAGTCCTTTGTAGAGAGTGACGAAGATCAGTCCTTTATCGAGGTCCCCACCCCCCCAGACGTTCTCCACCTGCCGGGAGATGGTGAAATTGGTGTCCACATCCGGCGCGGTGAATGTTTTACTCTCCTGTAGGACCGTTATTGGGTCAGTAGAATGGCGGAGCTCCTCAATGAGGCTCATCTTCTCGGACAGCTTGTCCTTCGTCGCTCCCAACTTCTGGATCAGGTCAGAGACGGGTTGGATCACCTTCTCTCGATGCCGGGAGATTCCACTTTGGGTTTGCTTCTCCAGAAGGTCCAGTTGCTCCCGGGTGTGGCCAATCAAGGCGGTCAAGTTCTCGGAGAAACTGCTGACCTTCCCTTCCAAGTCTCTCCGGTATTCTTCCAGTTTCTGGATCTCTTTTATCCTCTCGCCTTTGTTAAAGGACAAGTTTTGGAAAGCCTTACAGAGTTCTTCCTCGACGTTCTCTGACGCCTCCGCCAAGGTTTGCAGCCGGTGCTTCTGGAGCTCGTGGATTGGACAGCAGCTCATACACACGCAGAGAGCGTCTTCTGGACAGTAGAACATGAAGCTCTGGTTGTGTATGGAGCATCTTCTATTCTCCAGAGAGCCGGTGGGGTCAATGAGAACGTGTCCTTCAGTGGTGCTGTGGACCTTCAGGTGGTCCTCACACAGGGAAGCTTCACATCGCAGACATGTCTTAGCGGCCGGGACCGGAGGGTCGCAGTAGGTGCAGGGAGTCGCCGGCATCGCCATTGTGATACCAGGAAGAAGAATCTCCGACACACAACCAGACAGACCAGTTTTACCTCGAAAAACCGAAACATCTCAAACTTTACACTGGTTAACCCTTTGTGTTCCTCCACATTCCTGAAACAAAAAGAACTATGGGAAGTAAATAAAAAAACAGGACAATATGAAAGCAACATTGGAGTACCGACATTGAGTTACGTCTATCTGTCTCTCTCTCTGTCTGTCTCTTGGTCTCTCTCTCGGTCGGTCTCTCTGTCTGTCTCTCTCTCTCTGTCTGTCTCTCTCTCTCTGTCTCTCTCTCTCTCTGTCTGTTTCTCTCTCTCTGTCTGTTTCTCTCTCTCTGTCTGTTTCTCTCTCTCTCTCTGTCTGTCTCTCTCTCTCTCTGTCTGTCTCTCTCTCTCTCTCTGTCTGTTTCTCTCTCTCTCTGTCCGTTTCTCTCTCTCTGTCTGTTTCTCTCTCTTTCTGTTTCTCTCTCTCTTTCTGTTTCTCTCTCTCTGTCTGTCTGTTTCTCTGTTTTTCTCTCTCTGTCTGTCTGTCTGTTTCTCTCAGTCTCTCTCTCTCTCTCTCTTGGTCTGTCTGTCTCTCTCTGTCTCTCTCTCTTGGTCTGTCTGTCTCTCTCTCTGTCTCTTTTTCTCTCTCTATGTCTCTTTTTCTCTCTCTATGTCTCTTTCTCTGTCTATCTGTCTCTCTCTCTCTCTTGGTCTGTCTCTCTTTGGGTGATTTGGAGGAACAGTGATATGTTGAAGATATGGGAAGTGACTCTACTGGAGAGAGAGTGATGAGCGTCTATCATGGCCGCTGTCAGACACTTCCTCTCTTATCTGCGCTGTGATTGGACGGATTATATCTCGCAGCTCTCCTGTGTAGCGGTGAGCGGCCTGTTTATAGAGATCTGTTATTACACCCCCCCTCCCCCACCAATCCCTGAGTACTATGGGGGGGTGTCAGGTGTTTGGGGATCTCGTCCTTCATGATAAATATTGAACTTTGGAATCAGAAATGTCAGCCAATCAGAAGCTCCGATCGTTATCCCTTCCTTACAGGGGAAACACCCCACTGACATTACAAGGTGTGGGGGAGGGGACATTAGAGTGTAAGCTCCTCTGTACAGAGACTGATGTGATTGGCTCAGTGATCCCTGTACAGCGCTGTGGTATATAAATGTATAATAGTGTGTGACTGTGGGGGAGGGGACGTCTCTGTACAGCGCGGTGGTATAGGTCGGAGCTATATACAGTAAATGATGGTGTTTTCTGTGTGGAGTGGGGGATAATGGTGGGATTTCGGTCTGTAGGTGTCAATCACCTGCCAGGGACAATCTTGTTTTCTCTCTCTTGGGCCCCCACAGATTTCCTTATCTTATCTGCTCGGAGTGCCTCGGAGGGAATCCACGTCTCTGGAGATCACATTAGTTCCTATCAGGTGGGGATTAGATTAGTGACACTAATTGGCTGTCCTGAGAAGGTCCTCGCAATCCGCAATGTGAGACCCGCGTTGTCTCCTCGTACACTGAAGATCTTGTTGGTCCCCTTCGGTCCTCCCGGCCACAGATGTCCCCCGAGCCCCCCGATGTCCTCCTCATTCACTGCCCATTAGCCGTTCTCTTATAGGCAGTACATAGGAATGGGCCGCGCAGACATTACTTTGACAGGCTGTCACCGAAACTGGCCCACTGAGCCATCAGCCCACCGGGAAACTGCCGGTAGTCCAGATGGGCAGTACATGCCTGGCCCTCGGTAGAAGTCAGTGGCGGGGGATGGTAAACCTAAAACATGAATCGTCGTCCTCTGTAAATTCTAGTTGATCCAGAGGAAGGAACATTCTTTCCCAGAGTCCAGTCTCCTCACACGGAGGGTCGCGTACAGACGATCGGAAATTCTGACCTGATGGGAGCTTTTGGTTGGAAATTCCGACCGTGTGTGGGCTCCATCGGACTTTTTCTGTTGGAATTTTCTGACGGCAAAAATTTGAGAGCTGGGTCTCAATTTTTCCGACAAGAAAAGTTCCGACAAGTGTGTGCAATTCCGACGAGAAAAAAAAACACGCATGCTCGGAATCATTGAACTTCATTTTTCTCGGCTCGCTGTAGTGTTGTACGTCACCGCGTTCTTGGCGGTCGGAATTTTGTGTCGCCGTGTGAATGCAACACAAGTTGGAGCCAAAATTCCAGCAGAAAAAAATCTTGTCGGAATTTCTGATCGCGTGTACGCCGCATAAGGCTGGGATCACATGATGGCGTCCCTCTAAGTAATCCGCGGCCACCTCCTTTCATTGGGTGGAAGAGGAATGGTGGGTGGAGCCAATATATCTTGTGGTTGTAGGAAGGTCTTATTGACTTCAATGGGAAGGTGGATAAGGGGCGGCCCCTCAACTCAACAAGACAAGTAACATTTTCCACGCCCATAACAGGCGCGCAATTCCATCCAACTGGCTTGTTAGGCTGCGGTGGGCGGGGGTTGGGTCCAGTTTTTACCACCTGGGTGAGGCCTCAGATCAGAATGAAGCCCTTGTATCTTTGTTTTCAGGTCGTATCATCGATGTTATAGTTGCTGATATCGGATTAATACAATAATTGTTTCTTTTCTTAAATAAATTGGATTGTTATCCTTTTCGCACCGTCAGAGGCAGCTCTCTAATTAGGCGACCGCCTAAGGCCTCGCGCTCACAGGGGCCTCACGGCTGCCCAACTTGCCTCTGCTCGATCACTGGACTGACCAACAGTCTCCAGGTGCCATCTGTAAAAGCTGTGTGGGCAGCCATAGGGCACACCGGGTGGGGCCCTAAAGCAGCCGAGCTGCTCCTTCAGCCCGCGTCGCTCACCTGGCCTCTCCGCGTCGCTCACCTGGCCTCTCCGTGTCGCTCACCTGGCCTCTCCGCGTCTGGCCGGCTGACTATTCGGGTCAGGAGTCGGGCCAGGCGGAGGAAACTTTATCCATTATGGGCGTGAGTGGGGCGTCGTGTCTAAATCTTGCCTAAGGCCTCACAAAGCCGCCTCTGCGTTATCTTTCATTCTCAATTTTATTGGTTATAGCTGCAACCTCATTGGCTGATCCTTCTATAGACAAGTGATCACTTATTTGATGTATCATTACATGAGGTGTAAAGATCTCCATGTCAGTAATGAGGGTAAAGGAACCCTTGGAGTTGTGTCCCCCGATAATCATCTACTTGTCAGGAAGTGAAGAAGCTTTGGGTGCGGCTCGAGGTTCCCATCTCCGGCGGCTCCGGCGGCTCCGGCAAAGGAGCATGGTGCGGCTCGAGGTTCCCATCTCCGGCGGCTCCGGCAAAGGAGCGTGGTGCGGCTCGAGGTTCCCATCTCCGGCGGCTCCGGCGGCTCCGGCAAAGGAGCATGGTGCGGCTCGAGGTTCCCATCTCCGGCGGCTCCGGCAAAGGAGCGTGGTGCGGCTCGAGGTTCCCATCTCCGGCGGCTCCGGCAAAGGAGCGTGGTGCGGCTCGAGGTTCCCATCTCCGGCGGCTCCGGCAAAGGAGCATGGTGCGGCTCGAGGTTCCCATCTCCGGCGGCTCCGGCAAAGGAGCATGGTGCGGCTCGAGGTTCCCATCTCCGGCGGCTCCGGCAAAGGAGCGTGGTGCGGCTCGAGGTTCCCATCTCCGGCGGCTCCGGCAAAGGAGCGTGACCGCCAAACATGCAGAATGGAAAAAATTGTTTTGTTTCATTTCAATTCATTAATTAACAAATTTTGTTTAAGTTTAAACCTCTTTGTGCCTCCCGGCCCTTTAAGAGGTTTATGAGGCAGGGCGGGGCTTAAGATCACGTGACCTCAGTGATTGGCTGTCAACGGCGGTCAGGTGATCCAAAAAGCTTTTTGTTAGGCTCCGGTAATGGTGCCGGGAGCGTGCAGCGTGTGCGTATTGACAGAAATTCACCCAAATATGCGGCCTCTGTACACCAAGGACCAGGCCCCGAGAGGCCGGCACCAAGGACTGGGCCCCGAGAGGCCGGCACCAAGGACCAGGCCCCGAGAGTCCGGCACCAAGGACTGGGATCTGAGGCCGGCACCAAGGACCAGGCCCCAAGAGTCCGGCACCAAGGACCAGGCCCTGAGAGGCCGACACCAAGGACCAGGCCCCCGAGAGGCCGGCACCAAGGACCAGGCCCTGAGAGTCCGGCACCAAGGACCAGGCCCCGAGAGGCCGGCACCAAGGACCAGGCCCCGAGAGGCCGGCACCAAGGACCAGGCCCTGAGAGTCCGGCACCAAGGAACAGGCCCCGAGAGGCCGGCACCAAGGACCAGGCCCTGAGAGTCCGGCACCAAGGACCAGGCCCCGAGAGGCCGGCACCAAGGACCAGGCCCCGAGAGGCCGGCACCAAGGACCAGGCCCCGAGAGGCCGGCACCAAGGACCGGGCCCTGAGAGGCCGGCACCAAGGACCAGGCCCTGAGAGGCCGGCACCAAGGACCAGGCCCCGAGAGGCCGGCACCAAGGACCAGGCCCCGAGAGGCCGGCACCAAGGACCAGGCCCTGAGAGGCCGGCACCAAGGACCAGGCCCTGAGAGGCCGGCACCAAGGACCAGGCCCTGAGAGGCCTACACCAAGGACCAGGCCCTGAGAGGCCTACACCAAGGACCAGGCCCCGAGAGCCGGTACCAAGGACCAGGCCCTGAGAGGCCGGCACCAAGGACCAGGCCCCCGAGAGGCCGGCACCAAGGACCAGGCCCCCGAGAGGCCGGCACCAAGGACCAGGCCCCGAGAGGCCGGCACCAAGGACCAGGCCCTGAGAGGCCGGCACCAAGGACTGGGCCCCGAGAGGCCAGCACCAAGGACCAGGCCCTGAGAGGCCGGCACCAAGGACCAGGCCCTGAGAGGCCGGCACCAAGGACCAGGCCCTGAGAGGCCGGCACCAAGGACCAGGCCCTGAGAGGCCGGCACCAAGGACCAGGCCCCCGAGAGGCCGGCACCAAGGACCAGGCCCTGAGAGGCCGGCACCAAGGACCAGGCCCTGAGAGGCCGGCACCAAGGACCAGGCCCCCGAGAGGCCGGCACCAAGGACCAGGCCCCCGAGAGGCCGGCACCAAGGACCAGGCCCCAAGAGGCCGGCACCAAGGACCAGGCCCTGAGAGGCCGGCACCAAGGACCAGGCCCTGAGAGGCCGGCACCAAGGACCAGGCCCTGAGAGGCCGGCACCAAGGACCAGGCCCCTAGAGGCCGGCACAAAGGACCAGGCCCCCAAGAGGCCGGCACCAAGGACAAGCCCAGGGGCTGGACGAAATGCGCCAGTGGGGCAAAACGCGTCATTGAAGTGGCCTGGTTCGAGCCAACCTGAAGCTCCTTTCATTCTTCCGACATTCAGGTCTCGTTGGTGTTCAGCGTTTGGGGTTCTTACTGTCGTTGATTCTCAGGGCTCCTTTACACTTGCAGTTATAAGGTGATAAAAATACAAAGTTAGCCACGTCTTTACCCTCCCCCTCCAAACTGCAAAGGAAGCCCATGGGGTGTTCATGATGCCAATGTCACCCATTCATTGGAACGTGCTCTTAATGCCCCGCAACCACGTGCAGTGCGCGGAGCTGCAGCATGTTGGCGCTCCATTTATGGCTTCCTATTGCCTCCTCAGCGCCTCTGAAAAGAGATCTGAACGTGGATCGCTTTTCAAAGTCCAAGCATTTTAGCCACTCATCTAAACTTAGATTTCACAATCCGACACAACATGGAAAACATTTCCCATAACAAAGGTCACCCGACGGAAAAAATGTGTAGAAATATGTGAAGAATGTCACTTCCCAGAAATAAGACAGTAAAATGTCACACAGGTGTGCGCTGCGCCGCGTGTCCTTCCTGGTGTCCCCTCCCACGTGTCCTTCCTGGTGTCACCTCCCACGTGTCCTTCCTGGTGTCACCTCCCACGTGTCCTTCCTGGTGTCACCTCCCACGTGTCCTTCCTGGTGTCACCTCCCACGTGTCCTTCCTGGTGTCACCTCCCACGTGTCCTTCTTGGTGTCACCTCCCACGTGTCCTTCCTGGTGTCACCTCCCACGCGTCCTTCCTGGTGTCACCTCCCACGTGCCCTTCCTGGTGTCACCTCCCACGTCCTTCCTGGTGTCACCTCCCACGTGTCCTTCCTGGTGTCACCTCCCACATGTCCTTCCTGGTGTCACCTCCCACGTCCTTCCTGGTGTCACCTCCCACGTGTCCTTCCTGGTGTCACCTCCCACGTGTCCATCCTGGTGTCACCTCCCACGTGTCCTTCCTGGTGTCACCTCCCACGCGTCCTTCCTGGTGTCACCTCCCACGTCCTTCCTGGTGTCACCTCCCACGTGTCCATCCTGGTGTCACCTCCCACATGTCCTTCCTGGTGTCACCTCCCACATGTCCTTCCTGGTGTCACCTCCCACGTGTCCTTCCTGGTGTCACCCCCCACGTGTCCTTCCTGGTGTCACCTCCCACGTGTCCTTCCAGGTGTCCCCTCCCACGTGTCCTTCCTGGTGTCACCTCCCACGTCCTTCCTGGTGTCACCCCCCACGTGTCCTTCCTGGTGTCCCCTCCCACGTGTCCTTCCAGGTGTCCCCTCCCACGTGTCCTTCCTGGTGTCACCTCCCACGTCCTTCCTGGTGTCCCCTCCCACGCGTCCTTCCTGGTGTCACCTCCCGCGTGTCCTTCCTGGTGTCCCCTCCCACGCGTCCTTCCTGGTGTCACCTCCCACGTGTCCTTCCTGGTGTCACCTCCCGCGTGTCCTTCCTGGTGTCACCTCCCACGTCTTTCCTGGTGTCACCTCCCACGTGTCCATCCTGGTGTCACCTCCCACGTGTCCTTCCTGGTGTCACCTCCCACGTGTCCTTCCTGGTGTCACCTCCCACGTGTCCTTCCTGGTGTCACCCCCCACGTGTCCTTCCTGGTGTCACCCCCCACGTGTCCTTCCTGGTGTCACCCCCCACGTGTCCTTCCTGGTGTCACCTGCCGCATGTCCTTCCTGGTGTCACCTCCCACGTCCTTCCTGGTGTCACCTCCCACGTGTCCATCCTGGTGTCACCCCCCACGTGTCCTTCCTGGTGTCACCTCCCACGTGTCCTTCCTGGTGTCCCCTCCCACGTGTCCTTCCTGGTGTCCCCTCCCACGTGTCCTTCCTGGTGTCACCTCCCACGTGTCCTTCCTGGTGTCACCTCCCACGTGTCCATCCTGGTGTCACCTCCCACGTGTCCTTCCTGGTGTCACCTCCCACGTGTCCTTCCTGGTGTCACCTCCCACGTGTCCTTCCTGGTGTCACCTCCCACGTGTCCTTCCTGGTGTCACCTCCCACGTGTCCTTCCTGGTGTCACCTCCCACGTGTCCTTCTTGGTGTCACCTCCCACGTGTCCTTCCTGGTGTCACCTCCCACGCGTCCTTCCTGGTGTCACCTCCCACGTGCCCTTCCTGGTGTCACCTCCCACGTCCTTCCTGGTGTCACCTCCCACGTGTCCTTCCTGGTGTCACCTCCCACATGTCCTTCCTGGTGTCACCTCCCACGTCCTTCCTGGTGTCACCTCCCACGTGTCCTTCCTGGTGTCACCTCCCACGTGTCCATCCTGGTGTCACCTCCCACGTGTCCTTCCTGGTGTCACCTCCCACGCGTCCTTCCTGGTGTCACCTCCCACGTCCTTCCTGGTGTCACCTCCCACGTGTCCATCCTGGTGTCACCTCCCACATGTCCTTCCTGGTGTCACCTCCCACATGTCCTTCCTGGTGTCACCTCCCACGTGTCCTTCCTGGTGTCACCCCCCACGTGTCCTTCCTGGTGTCACCTCCCACGTGTCCTTCCAGGTGTCCCCTCCCACGTGTCCTTCCTGGTGTCACCTCCCACGTCCTTCCTGGTGTCACCCCCCACGTGTCCTTCCTGGTGTCCCCTCCCACGTGTCCTTCCAGGTGTCCCCTCCCACGTGTCCTTCCTGGTGTCACCTCCCACGTCCTTCCTGGTGTCCCCTCCCACGCGTCCTTCCTGGTGTCACCTCCCGCGTGTCCCTCCTGGTGTCCCCTCCCACGCGTCCTTCCTGGTGTCACCTCCCACGTGTCCTTCCTGGTGTCACCTCCCGCGTGTCCTTCCTGGTGTCACCTCCCACGTCTTTCCTGGTGTCACCTCCCACGTGTCCATCCTGGTGTCACCTCCCACGTGTCCTTCCTGGTGTCACCTCCCACGTGTCCTTCCTGGTGTCACCTCCCACGTGTCCTTCCTGGTGTCACCCCCCCACGTGTCCTTCCTGGTGTCACCCCCCACGTGTCCTTCCTGGTGTCACCCCCCACGTGTCCTTCCTGGTGTCACCTGCCGCATGTCCTTCCTGGTGTCACCTCCCACGTCCTTCCTGGTGTCACCTCCCACGTGTCCATCCTGGTGTCACCCCCCACGTGTCCTTCCTGGTGTCACCTCCCACGTGTCCTTCCTGGTGTCCCCTCCCACGTGTCCTTCCTGGTGTCCCCTCCCACGTGTCCTTCCTGGTGTCACCTCCCACGTGTCCTTCCTGGTGTCACCTCCCACGTGTCCTTCCTGGTGTCCCCTCCCACGTGTCCTTCCTGGTGTGCCCTCCCACGTGTCCTTCCTGGTGTCCCCTCCCACGTGTCCTTCCTGGTGTCACCTCCCACGTGTCCTTCCTGGTGTCACCTCCCACGTGTCCTTCCTGGTGTCACCTCCCACGTGTCCTTCCTGGTGTCACCTCCCACGCGTCCTTCCTGGTGTCACCTCCCACGTGCCCTTCCTGGTGTCACCTCCCACGTCCTTCCTGGTGTCACCTCCCACGTGTCCTTCCTGGTGTCACCTCCCACGTGTCCATCCTGGTGTCACCTCCCACGTGTCCTTCCTGGTGTCACCTCCCACGCGTCCTTCCTGGTGTCACCTCCCACGTCCTTCCTGGTGTCACCTCCCACGTGTCCATCCTGGTGTCACCTCCCACGTGTCCTTCCTGGTGTCACCTCCCACGTGTCCTTCCTGGTGTCACCCCCCACGTGTCCTTCCTGGTGTCACCTCCCACGTGTCCTTCCTGGTGTCACCTCCCACGTGTCCTTCCTGGTGTCACCTCCCACGTGTCCTTCCTGGTGTCACCCCCCACGTGTCCTTCCTGGTGTCACCCCCCACGTGTCCTTCCTGGTGTCACCTGCCGCATGTCCTTCCTGGTGTCACCCCACATGTGTCCTTCCTGGTGTCACCTCCCACGTGTCCTTCCTGGTGTCACCTCCCACGTGTCCTTCCTGGTGTCACCTCCCACGTGTCCTTCCTGGTGTCACCCCCCACGTGTCCTTCCTGGTGTCACCCCCCACGTGTCCTTCCTGGTGTCACCTGCCGCATGTCCTTCCTGGTGTCACCTCCCACGTGTCCTTCCTGGTGTCACCTCCCACGTGTCCTTCCTGGTGTCCCCTCCCACGTGTCCATCCTGGTGTCACCTCCCACGTGTCCATCCTGGTGTCACCTCCCACGTGCCCTTCCTGGTGTCACCTCCCACGTGTCCTTCCTGGTGTCACCCCCCACGTGTCCTTCCTGGTGTCACCCCCCACGTGTCCTTCCTGGTGTCCCCTCCCACGTGTCCATCCTGGTGTCACCTCCCACGTGTCCATCCTGGTGTCACCTGACACATGTACTTCCTGGTGTCACCTCCCACGTGTCCTTCCTGGTGTCACCTTCCTCATGTCCTTCCTGGTGTCACCAGAAAGGGTTAAGGCGCGGCCCCCGGGAAGGTGGCATCTGAGCGGCACTTGAGGCTGAAGTGGCACTTTTATCTCAGATTGGAGAACAGACAGACTCGGGGGAGGGGGAGGGGGGGTGATGACTCCAGGGGGGGGAGGGGGTTGACGGAGGAGGGGGGGTGACTCCAGGGGGGGGGGGGTCTTTGGGCGGGATCACCGTTAGGTGAGGAGGGCGGTTTAGTCTTCCTTCTTCCTGGTGGTTCTGGTTTTTGTCTTCTGCCCGGCCTATTAAAAGGAGACACCTAAATATTTCCCCTCCCCTCCCCCCGCTACCTGCGTACATTTCATGGTATATTCGCTGTAAACATTTGCCTTCCTCTCCTGAGCGATCATCAATTCCGCACAGGATGTGACACGGCGCGGCGGGAGCGGCTCCGATACATCAGAGCGCGCTGCTTTAAACAAAGTGACTTGTTTTCCTTTTGGGAAATAATTTAGGGCCGTGCCAGTGTTAGTGGGAGGTCAGCCAACCGCGGGCGGTGAAATGCCACCCAACTTTGCGGGCCAATCTGAGGATAGAATCTCGGTTAGGTGTATAGGAAACAACTGGTGAGTGTCAGCCGGGCGCAGGACCCCCATCCCCCCCCTCCGTACTGTAAATCTATAGGAGGGACCTCACTCCATAAAGAGGACCTGTCACCGCTATCACATGGGATTTTGTTCATCTCTCGTGATAGCAATAAAGTTGATCCAAATATATATTTTTTTAATTAAAGGACAGAGCCTATTTGTGACACTTGTTGTTTACAGAAATCTATATTTTTTGCTAGAAAATTACTTGGAACCCCCAAACATTATATATATATAGTTAGCAAAGAATCAGTGTGATAATAATGAATAATAATTCGCTATTGTCACAGAACTGGGTGGGCTCCGAGCTCTACGCCCCGAGCCCGCCCTTTTTTGAAGCCTATTAGATCTCGGGTTCTAATCATGCGCTTAAAAAAAACAACGCCCCGCCATTGGAATCCATTGTCCGGCGCCCTGTATGTAGATCATGGATGGGGGGGATGGTGTCCGTGCGCCTCTAATGGACGGGCCGCGGCTGAGGTGATAACATACAGTATGTAGATCAGGGGGCCGGACGCATGGATGGGGGGATGGTGTCCGTGCGCCTCTAATGGCTGAGGTGATAACATACAGTATGCAGATCAGGGGGCCAGACGCATGGATGGGGGGGTGGTGTTCGTGCGCCTCTAATGGCCGAGGTGATAACATACAGTATGTAGATCAGGGGGCCGGACGCATGGATGGGGGGATGGTGTCCGTGCGCCTCTAATGGCCGAGGTGATAACATACAGTATGTAGATCAGGGGGCCGGACGCATGGATGGGGGGATGGTGTCCGTGCGCCTCTAATGGCCGAGGTGATAACATACAGTATGTAGATCAGGGGGCCGGACGCATGGATGGGGGGATGGTGTCCCTGCGCCTCTAATGGCCGAGGTGATAACATACAGTATGTAGATCAGGGGGCCGGACGCATGGATGGGGGGGATGGTGTCCGTGCGCCTCTAATGGCCGAGGTGATAACATACAGTATGTAGATCAGGGGGCCGGACGCATGGATGGGGGGATGGTGTCCGTGCGCCTCTAATGGCCGAGGTGATAACATACAGTATGTAGATCAGGGGGCCGGACGCATGGATGGGGGGATGGTGTCCCTGCGCCTCTAATGGCCGAGGTGATAACATACAGTATGTAGATCAGGGGGCCGGACGCATGGATGGGGGGATGGTGTCCGTGCGCCTCTAATGGCCGAGGTGATAACATACAGTATGTAGATCAGGGGGCCGGACGCATGGATGGGGGGGTGGTGTCCCTGCGCCTCTAATGGCTGAGGTGATAACATACAGTATGTAGATCAGGGGGCCGGACGCATGGATGGGGGGATGGTGTCCGTGCGCCTCTAATGGCCGAGGTGATAACATACAGTATGTAGATCAGGGGGCCGGACGCATGGATGGGGGGGTGGTGCCCCTGCGCCTCTAATGGCCGAGGTGATAACATACAGTATGTAGATCAGGGGGCCGGACGCATGGATGGGGGGGTGGTGTCCGTGCGCCTCTAATGGCCGAGGTGATAACATACAGTATGTAGATCAGGGGGCCGGACGCATGGAGGGGGGGATGGTGTCCGTGCGCCTCTAATGGCCGAGGTGATAACATACAGTATGTAGATCAGGGGGCCGGACGCATGGATGGGGGGGTGGTGTCCCTGCGCCTCTAATGGCCGAGGTGATAACATACAGTATGTAGATCAGGGGGCCGGACGCATGGATGGGGGGATGGTGTCCCTGCGCCTCTAATGGCCGAGGTGATAACATACAGTATGTAGATCAGGGGGCCGGACGCATGGATGGGGGGGTGGTGTCCCTGCGCCTCTAATGGCCGAGGTGATAACATACAGTATGTAGATCAGGGGGCCGGACGCATGGATGGGGGGGTGGTGTCCCTGCGCCTCTAATGGCCGAGGTGATAACATACAGTATGTAGATCAGGGGGCCGGACGCATGGATGGGGGGATGGTGTCCCTGCGCCTCTAATGGCCGAGGTGATAACATACAGTATGTAGATCAGGGGGCCGGACGCATGGATGGGGGGGTGGTGTCCGTGCGCCTCTAATGGCCGAGGTGATAACATACAGTATGTAGATCAGGGGGCCGGACGCATGGATGGGGGGATGGTGTCCGTGCGCCTCTAATGGCCGAGGTGATAACATACAGTATGTAGATCAGGGGGCCGGACGCATGGATGGGGGGGTGGTGTCCGTGCGCCTCTAATGGCCGAGGTGATAACATACAGTATGTAGATCAGGGGGCCGGACGCATGGATGGGGGGATGGTGTCCGTGCGCCTCTAATGGCCGAGGTGATAACATACAGTATGTAGATCAGGGGGCCGGACGCATGGATGGGGGATGTAAACGGTGATCGCACCACACATGTGAGGAATCGCCGCGAACATTGGAGTGAGAGCGATAATTCTAGCACCAGAATTCCTCTGTAACTCTAAACTGGTAACCTGTAAAAAATTTAGTTTTTTAGGTGTCATCGTTTTTCGCCATTCCAGGAGAGTGCGCAATTTTAAATCGTGAAATGTTTGATATCTATTTACTCAGCATAATATCTTTTATAGGTTACAAAAAATGTGGGTTATATATTGTGTTTTTTTTGCATTAAAAGGTGTATTTTTTCCCAAAAAATTGCGTTTGAAAAAACGCTGTCCAAATACTATGTGACATAAAAAATTGCAACAACCGCCATTTATTTCTCTAGTGTCTCTGCTAAAAGAAAATATATATAATGTTTGGGGGTTTTAAGTGATTTTCTAGCAACTAAACTTGTAAACAAAAAGTGTCAGAAGGAGGTGTGGTCCTAAAGGGGCAGATCATGGCTGGTGGGAGGGGCTTCTCAAAAACAACTCAGCCCCCCCCCCCCCCGCCTTGGTACTCCTCCGAGGAGCCCTCAGTCCTGATGTAAGCAATCATCTGAATCCTGGGAGGAGGGATCAAAATTCCTTGATTGGCGGGTGTCAGTGTGGGGGAGTGGCTGTTCCTAGGCGGAGGCTGTACTTGCATGCCGTACCTCCCACCTGTGATGTAAAAGGGGCGGGTCAGGGACAGGAAAGAGCTAGACATCCTCCATCCAGGAAATGAGGCGGGGCTCTATGGTGAGAAGCTCGCAGTGTGCGGTGAAATCAGAGGAAGCAGTGGAAGCGGAGTACACCTGAGGAAAACGGAGTTCCCCTTTAATGTAAAGTGGGTGGGCGTTCTAATTTTAGGACATCTGCGGCGTTACGGGAGAGATCTGTGAGCTCCCTGATTGGACGGCTGTTTAAACGTAACGCAGATCGGAATTCTTTCTATATCTGGAACCTTCCGCAGTCCCTGGCTTGTGTCTCCGGTGATGTGACGGGTCGGAGGTCCCGCCCCTCCGCACCTTTGCTGCAGATTTAGAAAGGGGAAAAAACGTCGTCATAATGGAAAATAAGACAAATAAACACGAAGATTTCTGACAAGATTCCCATCTATAAATAGAGCTGGAAGGGAAGCGAAGGTTTGCTTTGGCATTCAGGATATTAATGCTGAGAGCGATGCCAGCGCCCAACGCTATCAGGAGGACGGGGAGGTATGACATCACCGAGAGGGCCGAGCCCTGATTGGAGGAGATTCAGGGGACTTATCCTAGATTTATAAACAAGAACAATGAGAGTTTCTGTATAATTAGATCGACCCGATTCTCCGACACCGAGAGTCTCTCACTGCAATAATACAAAGTCTATGATGTCATAAAACTGACTAGTGCTTGTGATGTCACTGGTCTCTAGTGATTGGATAGGCTGTGTTCTCATGAATATGAAGGGTCTCTGTGATGTCACTGGTCTCTAGTGATTGGATAGGCTGTGTTCTCATGAATATGAAGGGTCTCGGTGATGTCACTGGTCTCTAGTGATTGGATAGGCTGTGTTCTCATGAATATGAAGGGTCTCGGTGATGTCACTGGTCTCTAGTGATTGGATAGGCTGTGTTCTCATGAATATGAAGGGTCTCGGTGATGTCACTGGTCTCTAGTGATTGGATAGGCTGTGTTCTCATGAATATGAAGGGTCTCGGTGATGTCACTGGTCTCTAGTGATTGGATAGGCTGTGTTCTCATGAATATGAAGGGTCTCGGTGATGTCACTGGTCTCTAGTGATTGGATAGGCTGTGTTCTCATGAATATGAAGGGTCTCGGTGATGTCACTGGTCTCTAGTGATTGGATAGGCTGTGTTCTCATGAATATGAAGGGTCTCTGTGATATCACTGGTCTCTAGTGATTGGATAGGCTGTGTTCTCATGAATATGAAGGGTCTCGGTGATGTCACTGGTCTCTAGTGATTGGATAGGCTGTGTTCTCATGAATATAAAAGGTCTCGGTGATGTCACTGGTCTCTAGTGATTGGATAGGCTGTGTTCTCATGAATATGAAGAGTCTCTGTGATGTCACTGGTCTCTAGTGATTGGATAGGCTGTGTTCTCATGAATATGAAGGGTCTCGGTGATGTCACTGGTCTCTAGTGATTGGATAGGCTGTGTTCTCATGAATATGAAGAGTCTCGGTGATGTCACTGGTCTCTAGTGATTGGATAGGCTGTGTTCTCATGAATATGAAGGGTCTCTGTGATGTCACTGGTCTCTAGTGATTGGATAGGCTGTGTTCTCATGAATATGAAGGGTCTCTGTGATGTCACTGGTCTCTAGTGATTGGATAGGCTGTGTTCTCATGAATATGAAGGGTCTCTGTGATGTCACTGGTCTCTAGTGATTGGATAGGCTGTGTTCTCATGAATATGAAGGATCTCGGTGATGTCACTGGTCTCTAGTGATTGGATAGGCTGTGTTCTCAGGAATATGAAGGGTCTCGGTGATGTCACTGGTCTCTAGTGATTGGATAGGTTGTGTTCTCATGAATATGAAGGGTCTCGGTGATGTCACTGGTCTCTAGTGATTGGATAGGCTGTGTTCTCATGAATATGAAGGGTCTTGTGATGTCACTGGTCTCTAGTGATTGGATAGGCTGTGTTCTCATGAATATGAAGGGTCTCGGTGATGTCACTGGTCTCTAGTGATGGATAGGCTGTGTTCTCATGAATATGAAGGGTCTCGGTGATGTCACTGGTCTCTAGTGATTGGATAGGCTGTGTTCTCATGAATATGAAGGGTCTCGGTGATGTCACTGGTCTCTAGTGATTGGATAGGATGTGTTCTCATGAATATGAAGGGTCTCGGTGATGTCACTGGTCTCTAGTGATTGGATAGGCTGTGTTCTCATGAATATGAAGAGTCTCTGTGATGTCACTGGTCTCTAGTGATTGGATAGGCTGTGTTCTCATGAATATGAAGGGTCTCTGTGATGTCACTGGTCTCTAGTGATTGGATAGGCTGTGTTCTCATGAATATGAAGAGTCTCTGTGATGTCACTGGTCTCTAGTGATTGGATAGGCTGTGTTCTCATGAATATGAAGGGTCTCGGTGATGTCACTGGTCTCTAGTGATTGGATAGACTGTGTTCTCATGAATATGAAGGATCTCGGTGATGTCACTGGTCTCTAGTGATTGGATAGGCTGTGTTCTCATGAATATGAAGGGTCTATGTGATGTCACTGGTCTCTAGTGATTGGATAGGCTGTGTTCTCATGAATATGAAGGGTCTCGGTGATGTCACTGGTCTCTAGTGATTGGATAAGCTGTGTTCTCATGAATATGAAGGGTCTCGGTGATGTCACTGGTCTCTTGTGATTGGATAGGTTGTGTTCTCATGAATATGAAGGGTCTCTGTGATGTCACTGGTCTCTAGTGATTGGATAGGCTGTGTTCTCATGAATATGAAGGGTCTCGGTGATGTCACTGGTCTCTAGTGATTGGATAGGCTGTGTTCTCATGAATATGAAGAGTCTCGGTGATGTCACTGGTCTCTAGTGATTGGATAGGCTGTGTTCTCATGAATATGAAGGGTCTCTGTGATGTCACTGGTCTCTAGTGATTGGATAGGCTGTGTTCTCATGAATATGAAGGGTCTCTGTGATGTCACTGGTCTCTAGTGATTGGATAGGCTGTGTTCTCATGAATATGAAGGGTCTCTGTGATGTCACTGGTCTCTAGTGATTGGATAGGCTGTGTTCTCATGAATATGAAGGGTCTCGGTGATGTCACTGGTCTCTAGTGATTGGATAGGTTGTGTTCTCATGAATATGAAGGGTCTCGGTGATGTCACTGGTCTCTAGTGATTGGATAGGCTGTGTTCTCATGAATATGAAGGGTCTATGTGATGTCACTGGTCTCTAGTGATTGGATAGGCTGTGTTCTCATGAATATGAAGGGTCTCGGTGATGTCACTGGTCTCTAGTGAATGGATAGGCTGTGTTCTCATGAATATGAAGGGTCTCGGTGATGTCACTGGCCTCTAGTGATGGATAGGCTGTGTTCTCATGAATATGAAGAGTCTCTGTGATGTCACTGGTCTCTAGTGATTGGATAGGCTGTGTTCTCATGAATATGAAGGGTCTCTGTGATGTCACTGGTCTCTAGTGATTGGATAGGCTGTGTTCTCATGAATATGAAGGGTCTCTGATGTCACTGGTCTCTAGTGATTGGATAGGCTGTGTTCTCATGAATATAAAAGGTCTCGGTGATGTCACTGGTCTCTAGTGATTGGATAGGCTGTGTTCTCATGAATATGAAGGGTCTCGGTGATGTCACTGGTCTCTAGTGATTGGATAGGCTGTGTTCCCATGAATATGAAGGGTCTCGGTGATGTCACTGGTCTCTAGTGATTGGATAGGCTGTGTTGTCATGAATATGAAGGGTCTCGGTGATGTCACTGGTCTCTAGTGATTGGATAGGCTGTGTTCTCATGAATATGAAGAGTCTCGGTGATGTCACTGGTCTCTAGTGATTGGATAGGCTGTGTTCTCATGAATATGAAGGGTCTCTGTGATGTCACTGGTCTCTAGTGATTGGATAGGCTGTGTTCTCATGAATATGAAGGGTCTCTGTGATGTCACTGGTCTCTGGTGATTGGATAGGCTGTGTTCTCATGAGTATGAAGGGTCTCTGTGATGTCACTGGTCTCTAGTGATTGGATAGGCTGTGTTCTCAGGAATATGAAGGGTCTCGGTGATGTCACTGGTCTCTAGTGATTGGATAGGCTGTGTTCTCATGAATATGAAGGGTCTCGGTGATGTCACTGGTCTCTAGTGATTGGATAGGCTGTGTTCTCATGAATATGAAGGGTCTCGGTGATGTCACTGGTCTCTAGTGATTGGATAGGCTGTGTTCTCATGAATATGAAGGGTCTCGGTGATGTCACTGGTCTCTAGTGATTGGATAGGCTGTGTTCTCATGAATATGAAGGGTCTCGGTGATGTCACTGGTCTCTAGTGATTGGATAGGCTGTGTTCTCATGACTATGAAGGATCTCGGTGATGTCACTGGTCTCTAGTGATTGGATAGGCTGTGTTCTCATGAATATGAAGGGTCTCTGTGATGTCACTGGTCTCTAGTGATTGGATAGGCTGTGTTCTCATGAATATGAAGGGTCTCGGTGATGTCACTGGTCTCTAGTGATTGGATAGGCTGTGTTCTCATGAATATGAAGGGTCTCTGTGATGTCCCTGGTCTCCAGTGATTGGATAGGCTGTGTTCTCAGGAATATGAAGGGTCTCGGTGATGTCACTGGTCTCTAGTGATTGGATAGGCTGTGTTCTCATGAATATGAAGGGTCTCGGTGATGTCACTGGTCTCTAGTGATTGGATAGGCTGTGTTCTCATGAATATGAAGGGTCTCGGTGATGTCACTGGTCTCTAGTGATTGGATAGGCTGTGTTCTCATGAATATGAAGGGTCTCTGTGATGTCACTGGTCTCTAGTGATTGGATAGGCTGTGTTCTCATGAATATGAAGAGTCTCGGTGATGTCACTGGTCTCTAGTGATTGGATAGGCTGTGTTCTCATGAATATGAAGGGTCTCGGTGATGTCACTGGTCTCTAGTGATTGGATAGGCTGTGTTCTCATGAATATGAAGGGTCTCGGTGATGTCACTGGTCTCTAGTGATTGGATAGGCTGTGTTCTCATGAATATGAAGGGTCTCTGTGATGTCACTGGTCTCTAGTGATTGGATAGGCTGTGTTCTCATGAATATGAAGAGTCTCGGTGATGTCACTGGTCTCTAGTGATTGGATAGGCTGTGTTCTCATGAATATGAAGGGTCTCGGTGATGTCACTGGTCTCTAGTGATTGGATAGGCTGTGTTCCCATGAATATGAAGGGTCTCGGTGATGTCACTGGTCTCTAGTGATTGGATAGGCTGTGTTCTCATGAATATGAAGAGTCTCTGTGATGTCACTGGTCTCTAGTGATTGGATAGGCTGTGTTCTCATGAATATGAAGGGTCTCTGTGATGTCACTGGTCTCTAGTGATTGGATAGGCTGTGTTCTCATGAATATGAAGGGTCTCGGTGATGTCACTGGTCTCTAGTGATTGGATAGGTTGTGTTCTCATGAATATGAAGGGTCTCGGTGATGTCACTGGTCTCTAGTGATTGGATAGGCTGTGTTCTCATGAATATGAAGGGTCTCAGTGATGTCACTGGTCTCTAGTGATTGGATAGGCTGTGTTCTCATGAATATGAAGGGTCTCGGTGATGTCACTGGTCTCTAGTGATTGGATAGGCTGTGTTCTCATGAATATGAAGGGTCTCGGTGATGTCACTGGTCTCTAGTGATTGGATAGGCTGTGTTCTCATGAATATGAAGGGTCTCGGTGATGTCACTGGTCACTAGTGATTGGATAGGCTGTGTTCTCATGAATATGAAGGGTCTCAGTGATGTCACTGGTCTCTAATGATTGGATAGGCTGTGTTCTCATGAATATGAAGGGTCTCAGTGATGTCACTGGTCTCTAGTGATTGGATAGGTTGTGTTCTCATGAATATGAAGGGTCTCGGTGATGTCACTGGTCTCTAGTGATTGGATAGGCTGTGTTCTCATGAATATGAAGAGTCTCTGTGATGTCACTGGTCTCTAGTGATTGGATAGGCTGTGTTCTCATGAATATGAAGGGTCTCGGTGATGTCACTGGTCTCTAGTGATTGGATAGGCTGTGTTCTCATGAATATGAAGGGTCTCAGTGATGTCACTGGTCTCTAGTGATTGGATAGGCTGTGTTCTCATGAATATGAAGGGTCTCGGTGATGTCACTGGTCTCTAGTGATTGGATAGGTTGTGTTCTCATGAATATGAAGGGTCTCGGTGATGTCACTGGTCTCTAGTGATTGGATAGGCTGTGTTCTCATGAATATGAAGGGTCTCAGTGATGTCACTGGTCTCTAGTGATTGGATAGGTTGTGTTCTCATGAATATGAAGGGTCTCGGTGATGTCACTGGTCTCTAGTGATTGGATAGGTTGTGTTCTCATGAATATGAAGGGTCTCGGTGATGTCACTGGTCTCTAGTGATTGGATAGGCTGTGTTCTCATGAATATGAAGGGTCTCTGTGATGTCACTGGTCTCTAGTGATTGGATAGGCTGTGTTCTCATGAATATGAAGGGTCTCTGTGATGTCACTGGTCTCTAGTGATTGGATAGGCTGTGTTCCCATGAATATGAAGGGTCTCGGTGATGTCACTGGTCTCTAGTGATTGGATAGGCTGTGTTCTCATGAATATGAAGAGTCTCTGTGATGTCACTGGTCTCTAGTGATTGGATAGGCTGTGTTCTCATGAATATGAAGGGTCTCTGTGATGTCACTGGTCTCTAGTGATTGGATAGGCTGTGTTCTCATGAATATGAAGGGTCTCGGTGATGTCACTGGTCTCTAGTGATTGGATAGGCTGTGTTCTCATGAATATGAAGGGTCTCTGTGATGTCACTGGTCTCTAGTGATTGGATAGGTTGTGTTCTCATGAATATGAAGGGTCTCGGTGATGTCACTGGTCTCTAGTGATTGGATAGGCTGTGTTCTCATGAATATGAAGGGTCTCAGTGATGTCACTGGTCTCTAGTGATTGGATAGGCTGTGTTCTCATGAATATGAAGGGTCTCGGTGATGTCACTGGTCTCTAGTGATTGGATAGGCTGTGTTCTCATGAATATGAAGGGTCTCGGTGATGTCACTGGTCTCTAGTGATTGGATAGGCTGTGTTCTCATGAATATGAAGGGTCTCGGTGATGTCACTGGTCACTAGTGATTGGATAGGCTGTGTTCTCATGAATATGAAGGGTCTCAGTGATGTCACTGGTCTCTAATGATTGGATAGGCTGTGTTCTCATGAATATGAAGGGTCTCAGTGATGTCACTGGTCTCTAGTGATTGGATAGGTTGTGTTCTCATGAATATGAAGGGTCTCGGTGATGTCACTGGTCTCTAGTGATTGGATAGGCTGTGTTCTCATGAATATGAAGAGTCTCTGTGATGTCACTGGTCTCTAGTGATTGGATAGGCTGTGTTCTCATGAATATGAAGGGTCTCGGTGATGTCACTGGTCTCTAGTGATTGGATAGGCTGTGTTCTCATGAATATGAAGGGTCTCAGTGATGTCACTGGTCTCTAGTGATTGGATAGGCTGTGTTCTCATGAATATGAAGGGTCTCGGTGATGTCACTGGTCTCTAGTGATTGGATAGGTTGTGTTCTCATGAATATGAAGGGTCTCGGTGATGTCACTGGTCTCTAGTGATTGGAT
>NC_053500.1:148253760-148328760 GCF_905171775.1 Rana temporaria | reverse complement strand
TTGGGGGAGGTTCCTTAGTAGTCGGGGAGGTTCGGTTCCTTAGTAGTCGGGGAGGTCCCTTAGTAGTTGGGGGAGGTTCCTTAGTAGTTGGGGGAGGTTCCTTAGTAGTTGGGGGAGGTTCCTTGTTGGGAAGCACAGAGGTCAGACGTTTCTTGTAGTTGGGGGAGGTTCCTTAGTAGTTGGGGGAGGTTCCTTAGTAGTTGGGGGAGGTTCCTTAGTAGTTGGGGGAGGTTCCTTAGTAGTTGGGGGGAGGTTCCTTAGTAGTTGGGGGAGGTTCCTTGTTGGAAGCACAGAGGTCAGACGTTTCTTGTAGTTGGTGATCAGGTCTCCACACATCTCAGGAGGGATTTTCTCTTCTTTACAGATCTTCTCTAAATCCTGAAGGTCTCTTGGCAACTTGGATTTTCGGCTCCTCTGTATATTTTCTATAGGATGAAGGTGTGGAGACCGGCTAGGACACTCCATCACCTTCATGTGCTTCTTCTTGAGCCCCTCCTTTGTTGCCTTGGCGGTGTGTTTTGGGTCATTGTCGTCATGTTGGAAGACCCATCCCCCACCCATCTTCAGTGTTCTGTCTGAGGGAAGAAGGTTCTCCTCCAAGATCTTACAATACGTGGCCCCGCCCATTGGCCCCTCAATGCGGCAAAGTCGGCCTGGACCTTTATCAGAGGAACCCCCCAAATCCTCATGTTTCCCCTCCCCCGTGTGACTGTAGGGATGGAGTTCTTAGGGTCATAGTCACCATTCTTCTTCCTCCAATCACAATCTGCAGGGGAGACGATCGGTATTTCCCCCTCTGTATATATATATCCAGTATATACGTCTTTATTTATTACAGGTTCAGTTTACACAGCACTTTACATATATATATATATTGTACATTCACATCAGTCCCTGTCCTATGAACTTTATCCCACTGAAGGAGATCGGTGTCACCGATTGGCTGAGAGTTTCAAATTTAAAAATGAGTTTTGGGTGGAGAGTCCCTTCACTGACCCCAAGAGAGACGCCCCAAAAAACTGCCCGCCGTTCTCTGCCGCGATTATCCCAGATCATTGGATGAATCAGACTGCAGCGTGACGTCACTACTGCATGTGTGAGCGACATAACAGCCCAGCGCTCCGCCGCCGTCCCAGCGGGAGAAGTGCGTCATTCCCGAGGGAACATGCGGGATATTTTTAGCACGCGTGTTTTAAGCCTGAGCTAAACAAAGATCTAAGTTTAAACTCTTCGGCCTCCCCCCCCCCCCCCCGCCTTCCCGATCCGCACAAAATCCACCGAAACCAAAATAGAAGGAGAAAGATTCATGGAAAATGTCGGAGCTCCGCCTCCCAGATCTGACTGTGATGTCATCGCTTGTGTATACAGAACAGATACCGAGAATTAGATACAAGAGAAGTGGTACTGTGCAGAGTCCATACAGTGGGGATGGAAAGTTTGGGCACCCCAGCTAAAAATGTGTATTAATGCGCATAACGAAGCCAAGGAAAGATGGAAAAATCTCCAAAAGCCATCAAATTACAGATCAGACATTCTAATAATTTGTCAAAAAAAGTTACATTTTATTTCCATCATTTACACTTTCAAAATTACAGAAAACCAAAAATGGCGCCTGCAAAAGTTTGGGCACCCTGCAGAGTTTCTAGCATGTCCCGCCCCCTTTGCAAAGCTGAGACCTGCCAGTGTCATGGATTGTTCTCAATCATCGTCTGGGAAGACTCATCTGCCCCTCCCCCAACAATCAGCACCATGGCTTCTTCTAAAAACTGAAAGTGAAAAAAGTTGTCGCTCACAAAGCTGGAGAAGCGATAAGAAGATAGCAAAGCGTTTTCCGATGTCAGTATCCTCTGTTCCTCGGAATGTAATGAAGAAATGGCCGTCATCAGGAACAGTGGAAGATAAAGCAAGATCTGGAAGAGCAAGAAAAATATCAGACAGAACGGCTCGCAGGATTGTGAGGAAAGCAAATCCCATGTGTGACGTCACGATTCCTCCAGAAAGATCTGGCACACACTGGAGTTGTGGTACACTATTCATCCCTCCAGAAAGATCTGGCAGACACTGGAGTTGTGGTACACTATTCATCCCTCCAGAAAGATCTGGCACACACTGGAGTTGTGGTACACTATTCATCCCTCCAGAAAGATCTGGCACACACTGGAGTTGTGGTACACTATTCATCCCTCCAGAAAGATCTGGCACACACTGGAGTTGTGGTACACTATTCATCCCTCCAGAAAGATCTGGCAGACACTGGAGTTGTGGTACACTATTCATCCCTCCAGAAAGATCTGGCACACACTGGAGTTGTGGTACACTATTCATCCCTCCAGAAAGATCTGGCACACACTGGAGTTGTGGTACACTATTCATCCCTCCAGAAAGATCTGGCACACACTGGAGTTGTGGTACACTATTCATCCCTCCAGAAAGATCTGGCACACACTGGAGTTGTGGTACACTATTCATCCCTCCAGAAAGATCTGGCACACACTGGAGTTGTGGTACACTATTCATCCCTCCAGAAAGATCTGGCAGACACTGGAGTTGTGGTACACTATTCATCCCCCCAGAAAGATCTGGCACACACTGGAGTTGTGGTACACTATTCATCCCCCCAGAAAGATCTGGCACACACTGGAGTTGTGGTACACTATTCATCCCTCCAGAAAGATCTGGCACACACTGGAGTTGTGGTACACTATTCATCCCCCCAGAAAGATCTGGCACACACTGGAGTTGTGGTACACTATTCATCCCTCCAGAAAGATCTGGCACACACTGGAGTTGTGGTACACTATTCATCCCTCCAGAAAGATCTGGCACACACTGGAGTTGTGGTACACTATTCATCCCCCCAGAAAGATCTGGCACACACTGGAGTTGTGGTACACTATTCATCCCTCCAGAAAGATCTGGCACACACTGGAGTTGTGGTACACTATTCATCCCTCCAGAAAGATCTGGCACACACTGGAGTTGTGGTACACTATTCATCCCTCCAGAAAGATCTGGCACACACTGGAGTTGTGGTACACTATTCATCCCTCCAGAAAGATCTGGCACACACTGGAGTTGTGGTACACTATTCATCCCTCCAGAAAGATCTGGCACACACTGGAGTTGTGGTACACTATTCATCCCTCCAGAAAGATCTGGCACACACTGGAGTTGTGGTACACTATTCATCCCTCCAGAAAGATCTGGCACACACTGGAGTTGTGGTACACTATTCATCCCCCCAGAAAGATCTGGCACACACTGGAGTTGTGGTACACTATTCATCCCTCCAGAAAGATCTGGCACACACTGGAGTTGTGGTACACTATTCATCCCTCCAGAAAGATCTGGCACACACTGGAGTTGTGGTACACTATTCATCCCTCCAGAAAGATCTGGCACACACTGGAGTTGTGGTACACTATTCATCCCTCCAGAAAGATCTGGCACGCACTGGAGTTGTGGTACACTATTCATCCCTCCAGAAAGATCTGGCAGGCACTGGAGTTGTGGTACACTATTCATCCCTCCAGAAAGATCTGGCAGACACTGGAGTTGTGGTACACTATTCATCCCTCCAGAAAGATCTGGCAGACACTGGAGTTGTGGTACACTATTCATCCCTCCAGAAAGATCTGGCAGACACTGGAGTTGTGGTACACTATTCATCCCTCCAGAAAGATCTGGCAGACACTGGAGTTGTGGTACACTATTCATCCCTCCAGAAAGATCTGGCAGACACTGGAGTTGTGGTACACTATTCATCCCTCCAGAAAGATCTGGCACACACTGGAGTTGTGGTACACTATTCATCCCTCCAGAAAGATCTGGCACACACTGGAGTTGTGGTACACTATTCATCCCTCCAGAAAGATCTGGCACACACTGGAGTTGTGGTACACTATTCATCCCTCCAGAAAGATCTGGCACACACTGGAGTTGTGGTACACTATTCATCCCTCCAGAAAGATCTGGCACACACTGGAGTTGTGGTACACTATTCCTCCCTCCAGAAAGATCTGGCGGACACTGGAGTTGTGGTACACTATTCATCCCTCCAGAAAGATCTGGCACACACTGGAGTTGTGGTACACTATTCATCCCTCCAGAAAGATCTGGCACACACTGGAGTTGTGGTACACTATTCATCCCTCCAGAAAGATCTGGCACACACTGGAGTTGTGGTACACTATTCATCCCTCCAGAAAGATCTGGCAGACACTGGAGTTGTGGTACACTATTCATCCCTCCAGAAAGATCTGGCACACACTGGAGTTGTGGTACACTATTCATCCCTCCAGAAAGATCTGGCACACACTGGAGTTGTGGTACACTATTCATCCCTCCAGAAAGATCTGGCACACACTGGAGTTGTGGTACACTATTCATCCCTCCAGAAAGATCTGGCACACACTGGAGTTGTGGTACACTATTCATCCCTCCAGAAAGATCTGGCACACACTGGAGTTGTGGTACACTATTCATCCCTCCAGAAAGATCTGGCACACTGGAGTTGTGGTACACTATTCATCCCTCCAGAAAGATCTGGCAGACACTGGAGTTGTGGTACACTATTCATCCCTCCAGAAAGATCTGGCACACACTGGAGTTGTGGTACACTATTCATCCCTCCAGAAAGATCTGGCACACACTGGAGTTGTGGTACACTATTCATCCCCCCAGAAAGATCTGGCACACACTGGAGTTGTGGTACACTATTCATCCCTCCAGAAAGATCTGGCAGACACTGGAGTTGTGGTACACTATTCATCCCTCCAGAAAGATCTGGCACACACTGGAGTTGTGGTACACTATTCATCCCTCCAGAAAGATCTGGCAGACACTGGAGTTGTGGTACACTATTCATCCCTCCAGAAAGATCTGGCAGACACTGGAGTTGTGGTACACTATTCATCCCTCCAGAAAGATCTGGCACACACTGGAGTTGTGGTACACTATTCATCCCTCCAGAAAGATCTGGCACACACTGGAGTTGTGGTACACTATTCATCCCTCCAGAAAGATCTGGCACACACTGGAGTTGTGGTACACTATTCATCCCCCCAGAAAGATCTGGCACACACTGGAGTTGTGGTACACTATTCATCCCTCCAGAAAGATCTGGCACACACTGGAGTTGTGGTACACTATTCATCCCTCCAGAAAGATCTGGCACACACTGGAGTTGTGGTACACTATTCATCCCTCCAGAAAGATCTGGCACACACTGGAGTTGTGGTACACTATTCATCCCTCCAGAAAGATCTGGCACACACTGGAGTTGTGGTACACTATTCATCCCTCCAGAAAGATCTGGCACACACTGGAGTTGTGGTACACTATTCATCCCTCCAGAAAGATCTGGCACACACTGGAGTTGTGGTACACTATTCATCCCTCCAGAAAGATCTGGCACACACTGGAGTTGTGGTACACTATTCATCCCTCCAGAAAGATCTGGCACACACTGGAGTTGTGGTACACTATTCATCCCTCCAGAAAGATCTGGCACACACTGGAGTTGTGGTACACTATTCATCCCTCCAGAAAGATCTGGCACACACTGGAGTTGTGGTACACTATTCATCCCTCCAGAAAGATCTGGCACACACTGGAGTTGTGGTACACTATTCATCCCTCCAGAAAGATCTGGCACACACTGGAGTTGTGGTACACTATTCATCCCCCCAGAAAGATCTGGCACACACTGGAGTTGTGGTACACTATTCATCCCTCCAGAAAGATCTGGCACACACTGGAGTTGTGGTACACTATTCATCCCTCCAGAAAGATCTGGCACACACTGGAGTTGTGGTACACTATTCATCCCTCCAGAAAGATCTGGCACACACTGGAGTTGTGGTACACTATTCATCCCTCCAGAAAGATCTGGCACACACTGGAGTTGTGGTACACTATTCATCCCTCCAGAAAGATCTGGCAGGCACTGGAGTTGTGGTACACTATTCATCCCTCCAGAAAGATCTGGCAGACACTGGAGTTGTGGTACACTATTCATCCCTCCAGAAAGATCTGGCAGACACTGGAGTTGTGGTACACTATTCATCCCTCCAGAAAGATCTGGCAGACACTGGAGTTGTGGTACACTATTCATCCCTCCAGAAAGATCTGGCAGACACTGGAGTTGTGGTACACTATTCATCCCTCCAGAAAGATCTGGCAGACACTGGAGTTGTGGTACACTATTCATCCCTCCAGAAAGATCTGGCACACACTGGAGTTGTGGTACACTATTCATCCCTCCAGAAAGATCTGGCACACACTGGAGTTGTGGTACACTATTCATCCCTCCAGAAAGATCTGGCACACACTGGAGTTGTGGTACACTATTCATCCCTCCAGAAAGATCTGGCACACACTGGAGTTGTGGTACACTATTCATCCCTCCAGAAAGATCTGGCACACACTGGAGTTGTGGTACACTATTCATCCCTCCAGAAAGATCTGGCAGACACTGGAGTTGTGGTACACTATTCATCCCTCCAGAAAGATCTGGCGGACACTGGAGTTGTGGTACACTATTCATCCCTCCAGAAAGATCTGGCACACACTGGAGTTGTGGTACACTATTCATCCCTCCAGAAAGATCTGGCACACACTGGGGTTGTGGTACACTATTCATCCCTCCAGAAAGATCTGGCACACACTGGAGTTGTGGTACACTATTCATCCCTCCAGAAAGATCTGGCACACACTGGAGTTGTGGTACACTATTCATCCCTCCAGAAAGATCTGGCACACACTGGAGTTGTGGTACACTATTCATCCCTCCAGAAAGATCTGGCAGACACTGGAGTTGTGGTACACTATTCATCCCTCCAGAAAGATCTGGCACACACTGGAGTTGTGGTACACTATTCATCCCTCCAGAAAGATCTGGCACACACTGGAGTTGTGGTACACTATTCATCCCTCCAGAAAGATCTGGCACACACTGGAGTTGTGGTACACTATTCATCCCTCCAGAAAGATCTGGCACACACTGGAGTTGTGGTACACTATTCATCCCTCCAGAAAGATCTGGCACACACTGGAGTTGTGGTACACTATTCATCCCTCCAGAAAGATCTGGCACACTGGAGTTGTGGTACACTATTCATCCCTCCAGAAAGATCTGGCAGACACTGGAGTTGTGGTACACTATTCATCCCTCCAGAAAGATCTGGCACACACTGGAGTTGTGGTACACTATTCATCCCTCCAGAAAGATCTGGCACACACTGGAGTTGTGGTACACTATTCATCCCTCCAGAAAGATCTGGCACACACTGGAGTTGTGGTACACTATTCATCCCTCCAGAAAGATCTGGCACACACTGGAGTTGTGGTACACTATTCATCCCTCCAGAAAGATCTGGCACACACTGGAGTTGTGGTACACTATTCATCCCTCCAGAAAGATCTGGCACACACTGGAGTTGTGGTACACTATTCATCCCTCCAGAAAGATCTGGCACACACTGGAGTTGTGGTACACTATTCATCCCTCCAGAAAGATCTGGCACACACTGGAGTTGTGGTACACTATTCATCCCTCCAGAAAGATCTGGCACACACTGGAGTTGTGGTACACTATTCCACTATAAAGAGATACTTGTACAAATATGGTCTCCATGGAAGAGTCATCCGAAGAAAACCTCTTCTACGTCCTCACCACAAAAATCAGCGTTTGAACTTTGCAGATGACCATATAGACAAGCCTGACGCATTTTGGAAACAAGTGCCCAAACTTTCGCAGACGCCATTTTTTTGTTTTCTGTAATTTTGAAAGTGTAAATGATGGAAATAAAATGTAACTTTTTCTGACATATTATTAGAATGTCTGATCTGTAATTTGTTGCCTTTTGGAGATTTTTCCATCTTTCCTCGGCTTCGTTATGCACATTAATACAAATATTTACCTGGGGTGCCCAAACTTTCCATCCCCACTGTATATACAGAATAAGAGGAGATACCGAGAATTATACAGGACAGGGGAAGTGGTACTGTGCAGAGATTGCAGTGGTTGGAAAAATATAGGAGAGATTGCGGGTAGCGGTTGCAGTGAGTGTGGCGTTGTACAATAATTCTGTATTTCTAGCGCTCTGTAGAAGTTTTCACACTTAAAGGTCCCCCCGCCCCTCCCCCATCAATAATCTCCCCAGATTGTGAATATTGGGCAGAGATTTGTCTCATTTACATTCCATACTTAGGAGCACTTGTCGTGGGGGGAGGGGCTCGGGGGGGGGGGGGTTATCTGTGTTTTTTGAGCTGGAAGCAGACAAGATTCCGGATTATCGGAATAGAAAGATACGAGTTCTCCCGGGAGAGAGACAAGTGACAAACATTCATTTACTACGTCTGCGTACAACGCCGCTGTCACTGGCAGAGACATTTAGATAACGGCCTCCCAATATTAGCCGTATATCAGCACTTCAGAGATTATCCCTTCCACTTCCTCAGTATTTTCTTTGTTGCTTGTCTTAGGTATATTTTGGAAAAGCAGAGACCCTGGAGAATAAAAAGGTGAAAGTTCCAATTGATTTATTTATCACACAATATTATCACGACGGTTACATTTCAGTAAAGAAAAAACACGCTGAAGTTAATTTCAGGGCACAGCAGGTTCAATATTTTACCCAGTTGTTTGGAGGTTGTGTCGAGTAATTGGAGGCCCATCACGCCAAGACGTAAAATTGCGGCATCTGTGAAACAGCCACAAATTTCGGGAACCTACATTTTCCATAGGTGATGCTTTAAAAGCCCCTAAGGTTTAGGGAAACATTTTCCGGGCGTTCCAACAGATTGGAACAATGTGAAATGGTTGAAACCAGAAGAATGAACGATATACAGTCCTCAGTATAGGTCCTCTGCTGGCTGCGTTGGGGCCCTTGTGTCGCTGGTGCGCTTTATATCCAACAATATTAATGTGACAGTTAATCGCAAAATAACACAAAAAAAAGGTAATCTTTGAGCATGCAGACGCAACATTTTACCCAGTAAAAATATAAAAGAGGAGGTTGTGTCGAGTAATTCGATACCCAACATGTCAAGTTTTAAAATTGCTTGAACCTGTGAAAAGCCACACATTTCGGTACCCTGAATTCTCCATAGGCGATGCTTTAATAGCCCCTAAAATGTAGCAAGTGTATAGAGCTACAGGCAACAGCTGAAACCGTATTAATAAACTAAATACAGTCCTCAGTATAGGTCCTCTGCCAGCTGCGTTGGGGCCCTTGTGTCGCTGGTGTGCTTTATATCCAACAATATTAATGTGACAATCGCAAAATAACACAAAAAAAAGGTAATCTTTGGGCATGCAGACGCAACATTTTACCCAGTAAAAATATAAAAGAGGAGGTTGTGTCGAGTAATTCGATATCCAACATGTCAAGTTTTAAAATTGCTTGAACCTGTGAAAAGCCACACATTTCGGTACCCTGAATTCTCCATAGGCGATGCTTTAAAAGCCCCCAAAATGTAGCAAGTGTATATATAGAGCTACAGGCAACAGCTGAAACCGTATTAATAAACTAAATACAGTCCTCAGTATAGGTCCTCTGCCAGCTGCGTTGGGGCCCTTGTGTCGCTGGTGCGCTTGTTGAAAGCTGGTAATGGGATATACATTGTAGATTGAGGTCACAGGACAATGGATTGTAAAGTCAGTATGGACACTGCAGACCAGCCAGGCAGGAGGGAAGGTAACTGGAGGAATTCTATTGGATGTCGGAGAACATGTGATGGAGCGATATCTGTTTGCTTCTGTAAATTTGTGTAAAATTCATTGTTACATTCGTTATCCCTTTCACTGCTGACGCGTTTTTTTGCTTTATATATTTTCTGACCCTGGAGAATAAAATAGTGGCAGTTTCAATGTTTTTATATGAAAAAAAAATTGTGAAAAATTTCAGTAAAAATATGCAAAGTTCATTTTAGGGCACACAGAAAGCATGCATAAGAACATGCACCAAAATGCCAGAAAAAGCGTGAAAAACCGCGCCGCTCAGGTGTGAACAGCCTTAAAGCGGAGTTCCACCCAAATTTGGAACTTCCGCTTATCCCACTCCTCACCCCCTTACATGCCACATTTGGCATGTAATTTTTTTGGGGGGGGAGTGGGGGCTTCAGGAGGAGTGGGATTTCCTGTCCCACTTCCTCCTTCCGGGTAGACGATTAAGCTTAATCACCTACAGGAAGGGGTTGCTGTAGGCGATCGCCCAGGACACGTGACAGGTCCTCGGCGATCGCCTGTCCAATCAGACGGCGCCGGGCCGCGCCGCTCGCGCATGCGCAGTGGGTGCCCGGCCGTGAAGCCGAAAGCTGTCACGGCCGGGTGCCCACATTGAGCATAGAGATGGGGGGGCGAGGAGCAGAGCCCCGTCCGGCGCGTCGCTGGAGCCGTGGAGCAGGTAAGTGTCGGTTTATTAAAAGCCAGCAGCTACACTTTTTGTAGCTGCTGACTTTTAATAAACGTACAAAATGGGTGGAAAACCCCTTTAAGCGTTGAACGTTGTGTGTTTTTTTTTTTTTTTGCTGCGGTTGTCTGTGTCGCATTTGGGGCGTCATTAAATATGAATGGCGAGCGCGATGAGCGTTTTTCGTGCCTATCGTAGACCAGGAACCTGAAACCAGAAGAAGTCCTCTTTGGGGGGCGCACTTTGGGTTTTTGGCCTTGGGGTGCTGAAGGACCTTCTCTCCCGGCCACGACAAATGGACAGAAAGCAGGAAAAACATGGCGGTGGTTCTAACTTTACCTTTTCAGCCATGGAATGGGGAGCCCAGGGGCCCCATAGAAGCCGACACCCTTGACTTTCCTACGTTGGTCTACATATCCAGTCTCCAGGTCTCAGGACTCGCCATTGGTGGGTGACTCTGGCGAGGACCTGAATGATGAAGGTAGAGCGGGGACTGCGGGTTCTTTTCATGACAGGTCCACTTTGGCCGGCCCTCTGTGAATCACGTTGTTGGGGACCTGGAGGACCCCATGGAAGACTGGACCCAGAGGATCTTCATTTGTTTGGGATTTCCGCCCGTCCTCTGTATATTTGGATTGTAGAAGAAGAAAACACACAATCGTTCTCAGTGAAAAGCGGATTACTGGCGGGATTAGCGGATTTAGATTTCACTTATTTACAAACAGGAGCATCAGAGCGCGGATTCGCCGTGACTAATGGACGTTGAGTGAAATCGCTGATCTGGGGGTCAGGGGGTCACGTAAATAAAAAGTCATTTCACGTGACTTTGTGTCCAAAAATTCCGTAAAGTTACAGAATTGTTTTTTTTGGGACGGCGGAGCTCCAAATTCTTGTGTGGCCAGTCGAAGAGGACCTGTCATCTGTGATGTTTTCTTGTCTCTTTGGTATGTGGGATTGGCTTTTGGGGGAATCCTGGAGATAAGCCCCTCCCCCACCCATATCCTTTCTGTTTCCTGTAGTGAATTGTGTCAGTCTATAAAGGTTGGAGCATTCACACCCGCGGGCTGACACACACTATACCATGACCATGGGTTGTATTAACCACTTCCTGCCGGGAGGACATCCTTGACTTCCTGTGTTGTTTTTTTCAGCCAGCTATTCCTTTTATGTAAAAGTTATCCTAGCAGCTAATTAGGAACTGGATGGCTTTTCCAGGTGACTAAAGGGGACCTCCCCCCTCCAGCCGCCCATCGGCGCCAATGCGATTGGAGAGCCCAGGATCTGATCTGGTGGTGAAGCCGCGTTATCATAGAGCTGGCTGAGGACTCTCTGGTCCCCGCCCATCTCTATGGTCCTGGGAGGCCGGAAGTGACTTTATGACAACATGTCCATTTCTGGCAGATGTAACGCCGCCATTTTTTCCCTGTAAAGCAGGAGATCAATGGGGGGGGGAGGGTTTCTCATGCTTTCCATTGCAGAAGAGAGATTTGGGTCCTATAGACTCCGGATGTCTCCATTAAGAGGACCTGTCATCTCTTATTTCACTTCCTTTTCTTCTGATAAAAATAAAAGTGCTAAAAAAAAAAATGAAAGGGACAGTGTAAAAATAAACAATAAAATATATGTACATTTTTTTTTAAAAAGAGCCCCGCCCATCCAATTGTTCGCATGCAGCGGTGAACGCATACATAGGCCACGCCTACAGATGAAAATGGTGATCGCACCACACACATGAGGTATCCCTGCGAACGTCGGAGTGAGAGCAATAATTCTATCACCAGACCTCCTCTGTAACACTAGACTGGTAACCTGTAAACATTTGTAAAGCGTCGCCTATGGAGATTTTTAACCACTTAAATACTGGACTCTGTCACCCCCTTCCTGCCCAGGCCAATTTTCAGATTTCAGCGCTGTCGCACTTTGAATGACAATTACTCAGTCATGTAACACTGCACACAGATGACATTTTTTTCACACAAATTGAGATTTCTTTGGTGGTATCATCACCTCTGGAGGGGAGGGGGTTATTTTTTGCGCTCCAAAATTTTGAAAAAAAAAAAGTTTTTCTTTGTTTCTGTTACAAAACTTTGTAAATAAGTACGTTTTCTCCTTTACTGATGAGGAAGCACTTATATGCGAGACTGATGAGGCACTGATGGGCACCGATGGGCGGCACTGATGGGCACCGATGGGCGGCACTGAAGGCAATCACTGATGGGCACTGATGGGCAGCACTGAAAGGCAATCACTGATGGGCACTGATGGGCAGCACTGAAAGGCAATCACTGATGGGCACTGATTTGCATCCCTGGTGGGCTCACCTGGTGGTCTCCAGTGGGAATCCTCAATAGGTCTGCACTGATAAGCAATGCCGCTGATTATCAGTCCCCGCCCCCCCCGTCAGGAGATGAGCAGGTCATTTTTCGGTGCAAATAGAGGGAAAGCCGACAAACGTCTCTTCCTGTTTACACTGTCATTGGCTGTGATTGGCCACAGCTGATCACATGGTAAAGAGCCTCCGTCATAGGCTCTTTACCAGGATTGGAGATGCGATGTGTCAGACTGACGTTCAGGCAGGATAACTGAACCACTTTAGGGCCGCCATTTTGTTATATGGCGGGCAGGAAGTAGTTAAGTATTAGCCATTCTACGAGTGTGCGCAAATTTAAAGTGTGACATGTTTGGTATCTATTTTCTCGGGGATTTTGGTGATTTCTGAGATTTTGGTGATTTCTGAGATTTTGGTGATTTCTGAGATTTTGGTGATTTCTGAGATTTTGGTGATTTCTGAGATTTTGGTGATTTTGGGGATTTCGGAGATTCCGGTGATTTCGGTGATTTGGATTACATTAATTTCCCTCTTTTGAATGAAATAATCGGTTTTATAATAAAACGTCTGCAAACACACAGCTTGGGTGAAGACATGAAGATGAGAATGGCGGCCTCTGGCTGGGGGGGGAGGGGAGATGAGAATGGCGGCCTCTGGCTGGGGGGGGGAGATGAGAATGGCGGCCTCTGGCTGGGGGGGGAGGGGAGATGAGAATGGCGGCCTCTGGCTGGGGGGGGGAGGGGAGATGAGAATGGCGGCCTCTGGCTGGGGGGGGGGGGAGATGAGAATGGCGGCCTCTGGCTGGGGGGGGGGGGAGATGAGAATGGCGGCCTCTGGCTGGGGGGGGGAGGGGAGATGAGAATGGCGGCCTCTGGCTGGGGGGGGGGGAGATGAGAATGGCGGCCTCTGGCTGGGGGGGGGAGGGGAGATGAGAATGGCGGCCTCTGGCTGGGGGGGGGAGATGAGAATGGCGGCCTCTGGCTGGGGGGGAGGGGAGATGAGAATGGCGGCCTCTGGCTGGGGGGGGAGGGGAGATGAGAATGGCGGCCTCTGGCTGGGGGGGGAGGGGAGATGAGAATGGCGGCCTCTGGCTGGGGGGGAGGGGAGATGAGAATGGCGGCCTCTGGCTGGGGGGGAGGGGAGATGAGAATGGCGGCCTCTGGCTGGGGGGGGGGGGGAGATGAGAATGGCGGCCTCTGGCTGGGGGGGAGGGGAGATGAGAATGGCGGCCTCTGGCTGGGGGGGGGGGAGATGAGAATGGCGGCCTCTGGCTGGGGGGGGGGAGATGAGAATGGCGGCCTCTGGCTGGGGGGGGGAGATGAGAATGGCGGCCTCTGGCTGGGGGGGAGGGGAGATGAGAATGGCGGCCTCTGGCTGGGGGGGAGGGGAGATGAGAATGGCGGCCTCTGGCTGGGGGGGGAGGGGAGATGAGAATGGCGGCCTCTGGCTGGGGGGGGGGGAGATGAGAATGGCGGCCTCTGGCTGGGGGGGAGGGGAGATGAGAATGGCGGCCTCTGGCTGGGGGGGAGGGGAGATGAGAATGGCGGCCTCTGGCTGGGGGGGAGGGGAGATGAGAATGGCGGCCTCTGGCTGGGGGGGGAGGGGAGATGAGAATGGCGGCCTCTGGCTGGGGGGGAGGGGAGATGAGAATGGCGGCCTCTGGCTGGGGGGGGGGAGATGAGAATGGCGGCCTCTGGCTGGGGGGGGGAGATGAGAATGGCGGCCTCTGGCTGGGGGGGGGGGGAGATGAGAATGGCGGCCTCTGGCTGGGGGGGAGGGGAGATGAGAATGGCGGCCTCTGGCTGGGGGGGAGGGGAGATGAGAATGGCGGCCTCTGGCTGGGGGGGAGGGGAGATGAGAATGGCGGCCTCTGGCTGGGGGGGAGGGAGATGAGAATGGCGGCCTCTGGCTGGGGGGGAGGGAGATGAGAATGGCGGCCTCTGGCTGGGGGGGGGAGGGAGATGAGAATGGCGGCCTCTGGCTGGGGGGGAGGGAGATGAGAATGGCGGCCTCTGGCTGGGGGGGGGGGAGATGAGAATGGCGGCCTCTGGCTGGGGGGGGAGGGGAGATGAGAATGGCGGCCTCTGGCTGGGGGGGGAGGGGAGATGAGAATGGCGGCCTCTGGCTGGGGGGGAGGGGAGATGAGAATGGCGGCCTCTGGCTGGGGGGGGGGGAGATGAGAATGGCGGCCGCTGGCTGGGGGGGGAGGGAGATGAGAATGGGGGCCTCTGGCTGGGGGGGGGGAGATGAGAATGGCGGCCTCTGGCTGGGGGGGAGGGGAGATGAGAATGGCGGCCTCTGGCTGGGGGGGAGGGGAGATGAGAATGGCGGCCTCTGGCTGGGGGGGAGGGGAGATGAGAATGGCGGCCTCTGGCTGGGGGGGGGGGGATGAGAATGGCGGCCTCTGGCTGGGGGGGAGGGAGATGAGAATGGCGGCCTCTGGCTGGGGGGGGGGAGATGAGAATGGCGGCCTCTGGCTGGGGGGGGGGAGATGAGAATGGCGGCCTCTGGCTGGGGGGGGGGAGATGAGAATGGCGGCCTCTGGCTGGGGGGGGGGAGATGAGAATGGCGGCCTCTGGCTGGGGGGGAGGGGAGATGAGAATGGCGGCCTCTGGCTGGGGGGGGAGGGGAGATGAGAATGGCGGCCTCTGGCTGGGGGGGGGAGATGAGAATGGCGGCCTCTGGCTGGGGGGGGGGGGATGAGAATGGCGGCCTCTGGCTGGGGGGGAGGGGAGATGAGAATGGCGGCCTCTGGCTGGGGGGGGGGGAGATGAGAATGGCGGCCTCTGGCTGGGGGGGAGGGGAGATGAGAATGGCGGCCTCTGGCTGGGGGGGGGGGAGATGAGAATGGCGGCCTCTGGCTGGGGGGGGGGGAGATGAGAATGGCGGCCTCTGGCTGGGGGGGGGGAGATGAGAATGGCGGCCTCTGGCGGGGGGGGGGGGGAGATGAGAATGGCGGCCTCTGGCTGGGGGGGGAGATGAGAATGGCGGCCTCTGGCTGGGGGGGAGGGGAGATGAGAATGGCGGCCTCTGGCTGGGGGGGAGGGGAGATGAGAATGGCGGCCTCTGGCTGGGGGGGAGGGGAGATGAGAATGGCGGCCTCTGGCTGGGGGGGAGGGGAGATGAGAATGGCGGCCTCTGGCTGGGGGGGGAGATGAGAATGGCGGCCTCTGGCTGGGGGGGGGGGAGATGAGAATGGGGGCCTCTGGCTGGGGGGGAGGGGAGATGAGAATGGCGGCCCCTGGCTGGGGGGGGAGGGGAGATGAGAATGGCGGCCTCTGGCTGGGGGGGGGAGATGAGAATGGCGGCTCTGGCTGGGGGGGGGGAGATGAGAATGGCGGCCTCTGGCTGGGGGGGGGGGAGATGAGAATGGCGGCCTCTGGCTGGGGGGGGGGGGGAGATGAGAATGGCGGCCTCTGGCTGGGGGGGGAGATGAGAATGGCGGCCTCTGGCTGGGGGGGGAGGGGAGATGAGAATGGCGGCCTCTGGCTGGGGGGGGGGGGGAGATGAGAATGGCGGCCTCTGGCTGGGGGGGAGGGAGATGAGAATGGCGGCCTCTGGCTGGGGGGGAGGGAGATGAGAATGGCGGCCTCTGGCTGGGGGGGAGGGGAGATGAGAATGGCGGCCTCTGGCTGGGGGGGAGGGGAGATGAGAATGGCGGCCTCTGGCTGGGGGGGAGGGGAGATGAGAATGGCGGCCTCTGGCTGGGGGGGGGGGGAGATGAGAATGGCGGCCTCTGGCTGGGGGGGGGAGATGAGAATGGCGGCCTCTGGCTGGGGGGGGGGGAGATGAGAATGGCGGCCTCTGGGTGGGGGGGAGGGGAGATGAGAATGGCGGCCTCTGGCTGGGGGGGGGAGATGAGAATGGCGGCCTCTGGCTGGGGGGGAGGGGAGATGAGAATGGCGGCCTCTGGCTGGGGGGGGAGGGGAGATGAGAATGGCGGCCTCTGGCTGGGGGGGAGGGAGATGAGAATGGCGGCCTCTGGCTGGGGGGGGGGAGATGAGAATGGGGGCCTCTGGCTGGGGGGGGAGGGAGATGAGAATGGCGGCCTCTGGCTGGGGGGGAGGGAGATGAGAATGGCGGCCTCTGGCTGGGGGGGGGGAGATGAGAATGGCGGCCTCTGGCTGGGGGGGGGGAGATGAGAATGGCGGCCTCTGGCTGGGGGGGGAGGGGAGATGAGAATGGCGGCCTCTGGCTGGGGGGGGGGAGATGAGAATGGCGGCCTCTGGCTGGGGGGGAGGGGAGATGAGAATGGCGGCCTCTGGCTGGGGGGGGGGATGAGAATGGCGGCCTCTGGCTGGGGGGGAGGGGAGATGAGAATGGCGGGCCTCTGGCTGGGGGGGGAGGGGAGATGAGAATGGCGGCCTCTGGCTGGGGGGGAGGGGAGATGAGAATGGCGGCCTCTGGCTGGGGGGAGGGGAGATGAGAATGGCGGCCTCTGGCTGGGGGGGAGGGGAGATGAGAATGGCGGCCTCTGGCTGGGGGGGGAGGGGAGATGAGAATGGCGGCCTCTGGCTGGGGGGGGGGGGGAGAATGGCGGCCTCTGGCTGGGGGGGGGGGAGATGAGAATGGCGGGCCTCTGGCTGGGGGGGGGGAGATGAGAATGGCGGCCTCTGGCTGGGGGGGGGGAGATGAGAATGGCGGCCTCTGGCTGGGGGGGAGGGGAGATGAGAATGGCGGCCTCTGGCTGGGGGGGAGGGGAGATGAGAATGGCGGCCTCTGGCTGGGGGGGGGGGGAGATGAGAATGGCGGCCTCTGGCTGGGGGGGGGAGATGAGAATGGCGGCCTCTGGCTGGGGGGGAGGGGAGATGAGAATGGCGGCCTCTGGCTGGGGGGGAGGGGAGATGAGAATGGCGGCCTCTGGCTGGGGGGGGGGAGATGAGAATGGCGGCCTCTGGCTGGGGGGGGGGAGATGAGAATGGCGGCCTCTGGCTGGGGGGGGAGGGGAGATGAGAATGGCGGCCTCTGGCTGGGGGGGGGGGAGATGAGAATGGCGGCCTCTGGCTGGGGGGGAGGGGAGATGAGAATGGCGGCCTCTGGCTGGGGGGGGGAGATGAGAATGGCGGCCTCTGGCTGGGGGGGAGGGGAGATGAGAATGGCGGCCTCTGGCTGGGGGGGGGAGGGGAGATGAGAATGGCGGCCTCTGGCTGGGGGGGAGGGGAGATGAGAATGGCGGCCTCTGGCTGGGGGGGAGGGGAGATGAGAATGGCGGCCTCTGGCTGGGGGGAGGGGAGATGAGAATGGCGGCCTCTGGCTGGGGGGGGAGGGGAGATGAGAATGGCGGCCTCTGGCTGGGGGAGGGGAGATGAGAATGGCGGCCTCTGGCTGGGGGGGGGGGAGATGAGAATGGCGGCCTCTGGCTGGGGGGGGGAGATGAGAATGGCGGCCTCTGGCTGGGGGGGGGGAGATGAGAATGGCGGCCTCTGGCTGGGGGGGGGAGGGGAGATGAGAATGGCGGCCTCTGGCTGGGGGGGAGGGGAGATGAGAATGGCGGCCCTCTGGCTGGGGGGGGGAGATGAGAATGGCGGCCTCTGGCTGGGGGGGGAGATGAGAATGGCGGCCTCTGGCTGGGGGGGAGGGGAGATGAGAATGGCGGCCTCTGGCTGGGGGGGAGGGAGATGAGAATGGCGGCCTCTGGCTGGGGGGGAGGGGAGATGAGAATGGCGGCCTCTGGCTGGGGGGGGAGGGAGATGAGAATGGCGGCCTCTGGCTGGGGGGGAGGGAGATGAGAATGGCGGCCTCTGGCTGGGGGGGGGGGGAGATGAGAATGGCGGCCTCTGGCTGGGGGGGGAGATGAGAATGGCGGCCTCTGGCTGGGGGGGGGGGGGATGAGAATGGGGGCCTCTGGCTGGGGGGGGGGGGAGATGAGAATGGCGGCCCCTGGCTGGGGGGGGGGGGAGATGAGAATGGCGGCCTCTGGCTGGGGGGGGGGGATGAGAATGGCGGCCTCTGGCTGGGGGGGGGAGATGAGAATGGCGGCCTCTGGCTGGGGGGGGGGGAGATGAGAATGGCGGCCTCTGGCTGGGGGGGGAGGGGAGATGAGAATGGCGGCCTCTGGCTGGGGGGGGAGATGAGAATGGCGGCCTCTGGCTGGGGGGGAGGGGAGATGAGAATGGCGGCCTCTGGCTGGGGGGGGGGGAGATGAGAATGGCGGCCTCTGGCTGGGGGGGAGGGAGATGAGAATGGCGGCCTCTGGCTGGGGGGGAGGGGAGATGAGAATGGCGGCCTCTGGCTGGGGGGGAGGGGAGATGAGAATGGCGGCCTCTGGCTGGGGGGAGGGGAGATGAGAATGGCGGCCTCTGGCTGGGGGGAGGGGAGATGAGAATGGCGGCCTCTGGCTGGGGGGGGGGGGAGATGAGAATGGCGGCCTCTGGCTGGGGGGGGGAGATGAGAATGGCGGCCGCTGGCTGGGGGGGGGGAGATGAGAATGGCGGCCTGGGGCGGGGGGGGAGGGGAGATGAGAATGGCGGCCTCTGGCTGGGGGGGAGGGGAGATGAGAATGGCGGCCTCTGGCTGGGGGGAGGGGAGATGAGAATGGCGGCCTCTGGCTGGGGGGGGGGGAGATGAGAATGGCGGCCTCTGGCTGGGGGGGGGGAGATGAGAATGGCGGCCTCTGGCTGGGGGGAGGGAGATGAGAATGGCGGCCTCTGGCTGGGGGGGAGGGGAGATGAGAATGGCGGCCTCTGGCTGGGGGGGGAGGGGAGATGAGAATGGCGGCCTCTGGCTGGGGGGGAGGGAGATGAGAATGGCGGCCTCTGGCTGGGGGGGGGAGGGGAGATGAGAATGGCGGCCTCTGGCTGGGGGGGGGAGATGAGAATGGCGGCCTCTGGCTGGGGGGGGGGGGAGATGAGAATGGGGCCTCTGGCTGGGGGGGAGGGGAGATGAGAATGGCGGCCTCTGGCTGGGGGGGAGGGGAGATGAGAATGGCGGCCTCTGGCTGGGGGGGGGGAGGGGAGATGAGAATGGCGGCCTCTGGCTGGGGGGGAGATGAGAATGGCGGCCTCTGGCTGGGGGGGGGGGAGATGAGAATGGGGGCCTCTGGCTGGGGGGGAGGGGAGATGAGAATGGCGGCCTCTGGCTGGGGGGGGAGATGAGAATGGCGGCCTCTGGCTGGGGGGGGGGAGATGAGAATGGCGGCCTCTGGCTGGGGGGGGGAGGGGAGATGAGAATGGCGGCCTCTGGCTGGGGGGGGAGATGAGAATGGCGGCCTCTGGCTGGGGGGGGAGATGAGAATGGCGGCCTCTGGCTGGGGGGGGGGGGAGATGAGAATGGGGGCCTCTGGCTGGGGGGGGGGAGGGGAGATGAGAATGGCGGCCTCTGGCTGGGGGGGGGAGATGAGAATGGCGGCCTCTGGCTGGGGGGGGGGGGATGAGAATGGCGGCCTCTGGCTGGGGGGGGAGGGGAGATGAGAATGGCGGCCTCTGGCTGGGGGGGAGATGAGAATGGCGGCCTCTGGCTGGGGGGGGAGATGAGAATGGCGGCCTCTGGCTGGGGGGGGGGGGGATGAGAATGGGGGCCTCTGGCTGGGGGGGAGGGGAGATGAGAATGGCGGCCTCTGGCTGGGGGGGAGGGGAGATGAGAATGGCGGCCTCTGGCTGGGGGGGGGGGGGGAGATGAGAATGGCGGCCTCTGGCTGGGGGGGGGAGATGAGAATGGCGGCCTCTGGCTGGGGGGGGGGGAGATGAGAATGGGGCCTCTGGCTGGGGGGGAGGGGAGATGAGAATGGCGGCCCCTGGCTGGGGGGGGGGGGAGATGAGAATGGCGGCCTCTGGCTGGGGGGGGGAGATGAGAATGGCGGCCTCTGGCTGGGGGGGGGGGGAGATGAGAATGGCGGCCCCTGGCTGGGGGGGGGGGGAGATGAGAATGGTGGCCTCTGGCTGGGGGGGGGGGAGATGAGAATGGCGGCCTCTGGCTGGGGGGGGGAGGGGAGATGAGAATGGCGGCCTCTGGCTGGGGGGGAGATGAGAATGGCGGCCTCTGGCTGGGGGGGGAGATGAGAATGGCGGCCTCTGGCTGGGGGGGGGGGGAGATGAGAATGGGGGCCTCTGGCTGGGGGGGAGGGGAGATGAGAATGGCGGCCTCTGGCTGGGGGGGAGGGGAGATGAGAATGGCGGCCTCTGGCTGGGGGGGGGAGGGGAGATGAGAATGGCGGCCTCTGGCTGGGGGGGGAGATGAGAATGGCGGCCTCTGGCTGGGGGGGGGGGGAGATGAGAATGGGGGCCTCTGGCGGGGGGGGAGGGGAGATGAGAATGGCGGCCCCTGGCTGGGGGGGGGGGGAGATGAGAATGGCGGCCTCTGGCTGGGGGGGGGGAGATGAGAATGGCGGCCTCTGGCTGGGGGGGGGGGGGAGATGAGAATGGCGGCCCCTGGCTGGGGGGGGGGGGAGATGAGAATGGCGGCCTCTGGCTGGGGGGGGGGAGATGAGAATGGCGGCCTCTGGCTGGGGGGGGGGGGAGATGAGAATGGCGGCCTCTGGCTGGGGGGGGGAGATGAGAATGGCGGCCTCTGGCTGGGGGGGGGAGATGAGAATGGCGGCCTCTGGCTGGGGGGGGGGGAGATGAGAATGGCGGCCTCTGGCTGGGGGGGGGGGAGATGAGAATGGCGGCCTCTGGCTGGGGGGGAGGGGAGATGAGAATGGCGGCCTCTGGCTGGGGGGGGGAGATGAGAATGGCGGCCTCTGGCTGGGGGGGGGGAGATGAGAATGGCGGCCTCTGGCTGGGGGGGAGGGGAGATGAGAATGGCGGCCTCTGGCTGGGGGGGGGGAGATGAGAATGGGGGCCTCTGGCTGGGGGGGGGGGAGATGAGAATGGCGGCCTCTGGCTGGGGGGGGGGGAGATGAGAATGGGGGCCTCTGGCTGGGGGGGAGGGGAGATGAGAATGGCGGCCTCTGGCTGGGGGGGAGGGGAGATGAGAATGGCGGCCTCTGGCTGGGGGGGGGGAGGGGAGATGAGAATGGCGGCCTCTGGCTGGGGGGGGAGATGAGAATGGCGGCCTCTGGCTGGGGGGGGGGGGGAGATGAGAATGGGGGCCTCTGGCTGGGGGGGAGGGGAGATGAGAATGGCGGCCCCTGGCTGGGGGGGGGGGGGAGATGAGAATGGCGGCCTCTGGCTGGGGGGGGGAGATGAGAATGGCGGCCTCTGGCTGGGGGGGGGGGGAGATGAGAATGGCGGCCCCTGGCTGGGGGGGGGGGGAGATGAGAATGGCGGCCTCTGGCTGGGGGGGGGGAGATGAGAATGGCGGCCTCTGGCTGGGGGGGGGGGGGGAGATGAGAATGGCGGCCTCTGGCTGGGGGGGGGAGATGAGAATGGCGGCCTCTGGCTGGGGGGGGGGGGGGAGATGAGAATGGCGGCCTCTGGCTGGGGGGGGGGAGATGAGAATGGCGGCCTCTGGCTGGGGGGGGGGGGAGATGAGAATGGCGGCCTCTGGCTTGGGGGGGGGGGGGAGATGAGAATGGCGGCCTCTGGCTGGGGGGGGGGAGATGAGAATGGCGGCCTCTGGCTGGGGGGGGGGGGAGATGAGAATGGCGGCCTCTGGCTGGGGGGGGGAGATGAGAATGGCGGCCTCTGGCTGGGGGGGGGGAGATGAGAATGGCGGCCTCTGGCTGGGGGGAGGGGAGATGAGAATGGCGGCCTCTGGCTGGGGGGGAGGGGAGATGAGAATGGCGGCCTCTGGCTGGGGGGGGAGATGAGAATGGCGGCCTCTGGCTGGGGGGGGGGGAGATGAGAATGGCGGCCTCTGGCTGGGGGGGGGGAGATGAGAATGGCGGCCTCTGGCTGGGGGGGGAGGGGAGGACGGCGCTCGGAGAGACAAACGTCTTCAGAAGGTGAATTTGCCAATAATAAAATAAATAAAGCCGTATTTCATCCCCGCCGGGCGGCTTCACTTCTTGGTTGAAGTCCATAACATGCGTTCTGCGTTACTCCACAACCACAAAACAATTGAGCGCGGCGAAACGGTTTATTTTTTGGGAGGAATTGATACATTTAGAGATAATTTCTCGTGTTTCTCCCAAGGAAAGATAATGATGGCGGCGCGATCGATTCACAAAAGACGACGCAGTGCTATTGTCTGATGGTTTAGGTCCCATTCACACAGACTTGCCGCAATTCTAAATCGCGTGGCAATCGGTGCAAAACACTCAGCGCGCGTTTGGGCGCCGTTCATTCTAAATGACACTCCAAATGCGATTTTGCCGTGCGACAGAATCTCGTGGCAATTATGGCAAAGCACCATTTTAAAAATGGCATGAAGCTTGTCGACACAAATAAGGAGCGGGAGCTTCTTCTGAGTGACATACGCGCAAATGGGCTGCCCTATACGTGAGAGGCGGAGTCACGTGAAAAATACTGGGGGCTTTGTGGCAAGTAGGGGGTTAAATGCCGGAATCGCCGGTGCTCGCCGGGTCTACGGGACCCGCAGCAACAGCACTCGCGGTAAGGAGCCAATGGACGCGGCTCCTTACCACGTGATCGCGCCGTCCAATGACGGCGCGATCACAATTGTAAACAAACCCTGCGGCTGGGTCACATGCAGGTCATCTCTCTCCTCTCCTCACACCGTTGCAGCGTGAGAGGAGAGGAGAGAGATTTTTTCAATTCAATAGTAAGTGCCAGCAGTGCCCAGCAATCCCCAGCAGTCCCCAGCAGTGCCCCATCTTTACCCCAGCAGTGCCATCTGTCCCCTAGGAAGTGCCATCTGTCCCCCAGGAAGTGCCATCTGTGCCCCAGGCAGTGCCATCTGTGCCCCACTAGTGCCATCTGTGCCCCACTAGTGCCATCTGTGCCACCTGTGCCCCACAAGTGCCCCAACAGTGCCACCTGTCCTACACCAGTGAACACCAGTGCCACAAAAGTAAAACAACACTGCCACATCAGTGCCACAACACTGCCACCTGTGCCCATAAGTGCCACCTGTGCCCATAAGTGCCACCTGTGCCCATAAGTGCCCACAAGTGCCGCCTGTGCCCACAAGTGCCGCCTGTGCCCACGAGTGCCGCCTGTGCCCACGAGTGCCGCCTGTGCCACACCAGTGCCGCCTGTGCCACACCAGTGCCGCCTGTGCCACACCAGTGCCGCCTGTACCAAACCAGTGCCGCACCAGTGTCATCTGAGCCACACCAGTGTCATCTGAACCACATCAGTGCCGCCTGTGCCCATCAGTGCCACCTGTGCCCATCAGTGCCGCCTGTGCCCATCAGTGCCACCTGTGCCACACCAGTGCCGCCTGTACCAAACCAGTGCCGCCTGTACCAAACCAGTGCCGCACCAGTGTCATCTGAGCCACACCAGTGCCACACCAGTGTCATCTTTGCCACATCAGTGCCGCCTGTTCCCATCAGTGCCACCTGTGCCCATCAGTGCCGCCTGTGCCCATCAGTGCCACCTGTGCCACACCAGTGCCGCCTGTACCAAACCAGTGCCGCCTGTACCAAACCAGTGCCGCACCAGTGTCATCTGAGCCACACCAGTGCCACACCAGTGTCATCTGAGCCACATCAGTGCCGCCTGTGCCCATCAGTGCCACCTGTGCCCATCAGTGCCACCTGTGCCCATCAGTGCTCATCTGCACCCCACCAGTGCTCATCTGCACCCCACCAGTGCTCATCTGCGCCCCACCAGTGCTCATCTGCACCCCACCAGTGCTCATCTGCGCCCCACCAGTGCCATCTGCGCCCCACCAGTGCCATCTGTGCCCCACCAGTGCCATCTGTGCCCCACCAGTGCCACACCAGTTCCACCTGCACCACTGCAGTGACGCCTGTGCCCACCAGTGCCGCCTGCTAATCAGTGACCCCAGAGCCACAGCAGTGCAACCAGAGCCACACCAGTGCCACATTTGCCCATCAGTTACACCTGCGCCACTGCAGTGCCACTAGTGCCCACCAGTGTTCTGCAGTCCAGCCTCACTAGCCACCAGTATGGCAAAAAAAATTTTTACCACCGAGCAGGCCTTCCAGAAACTATGGGTGTCTGATGACAGCTGTGAGGAGTCTCTGTCCGATTCCGATTCGGCCTATGAGCCCGTAACAGGAAGCGGGTCTGATACTGATTCAGAGGAGGAACCTGTGCCCGTTAAAAGAAGGCGTTCTGGCGTGGAGCAGCCTACTACTAGTGCAGTGCCGTCCACCCCGCAAGCAGTGCCGTCCACCCCGCAAGCAGTGCCGTCCACCCCGCAAGCAGTGCCGTCCACCCCGCAAGCAGTGCAACAAAGGTCAGGCACCAGTAGGGTGTCCTCTCTGCCCCAAAGGGATAGGGGCCATGCCAGCCTTCCCTATGGCCTTCAAAACCCCCTGTGGCTGCCTTCGAATTCTGGAGCATCAAGTATCCCCCCTTTCACCGCCCAACCAGGTGTACAGGTGAACACCGATAATTTTGACACGATTGATTTTTTTCATTTAGTTTTTACAGACGAATTATTGTCATCTATTGTGGCCCAGTGCAATCTCTACGCTCAGCAATTTATTCTAAGCAACCCCGATTCCAGCTATGCCCGCCCCTTTCATTGGAGAGACCTGACCGTAGAGGAGTTTAAAATATTCTTAGGCCTGACCTTCAATATGGGTCTCTCAAAAAAAAACAAAGGGTACGCCTATTGGTCTACCAAAGCCATCCACCACATGCCCGTCTTCTCATCCCGTATGCCCAGATCCCGATACTTCATGATTCTACGGTTCCTCCACTATAATGACAACACCCAGTGCCCTCCCCGAAATGACCCTGCTTTTGACAAATTATTTAAAATTCGGCCACTTCTAAATTTTTTTTCTGAAAATTCCCCCAGTTATATACCCCTCAACAAAATATATCAATAGATGAGTCCCTTGTAAAATTCCACGGCAGGCTGGGCTTTAAACAATTCATCCCAAGCAAAAGGGCCCGATATGGGGTGAAGATGTACAAACTGTGTGACCGAGACACGGGGTACATCTACTCCTTCATTGTTTACGAAGGGAAGGACTCCCAACTACATCCCCCCGAATGCCCCGAATACATCGGAACAAGTGGAAAAGTCGTCTGGGAGCTCATCTATCCACTACTTGGAAAAGGATACCACCTTTACGTGGACAATTTTTATACTAGCTTGCCCCTGTTTAGAAATCTTTACCGGAGAGACACCCCAGCATGTGGCACAGTGAGAATAAACAGAAAGGGCTTCCCCCAAAAATTGGTGAATCAGAAGCTGAGACGAGGAGAGACGACGTCTTTACGGAACCAGGAGCTATTGGCTGTCAAGTGGAGGGACAGACGAGATGTCCACATGCTCACCACCATCCACAATGACACCTACGTGGAAGTCCCCAAAAGAAGCGGCCCAGTGCAGAAACCATCTTGTGTCTACGACTACAATTTATTTATGGGTGGCGTAGACTTCAATGACCAGATGATTGAACCCTATCTTCCCTCCCGAAAATCCCGTCACTGGTATAAAAAAGTGTCCATTTACTTTTTCAGTTTGGCCTTCTATAACTCTTATGTTATCTACAAAAAAGCAACACAGAATCCCGTTCCATATCTACTCTACCAAGAAGACGTTATCACCGCCCTTTTGTTCCCTGAAATGCCACCAGACATTCTTCGCACTGATTGCGTGAGCAGACTTCACGAACGGCACTTTCCTGACAAAATCCCCCCCCGTCGAACAGGTGCAGCCCGTCAGAAGAAATGTCGGGTGTGCGCCAGAGGAGGAGTCAGAAGAGACACAACAGTTTATTGTCCCGATTGTCCCTCCCAACCAGGCCTCTGTTTAGGTGCATGTTTCCGCCGTTACCACACTATTGAAAATTATTAGGTAAACAAAATTCAAATTCCCTGTCATTTTCCTCCACACCCCTTATGCCACTGCACTCTACATACCTCTGCCTTCTCCGTTACCGACCCTGGACTGTTTTATACGACCACGATTTTGCCTAATGCTAAAAATACCTCTGCTTTCTCTGGAACTGACCCTGGCTTGTTATACGACCACTCTTTTGCCTAACCCTAAACTGTACCTACATCTGCCTGCTCTGGAATTGACCCTGGACTGTTTGACCACGTTTTTTGCCTGCCCCTTGGATTGATCTTTTACCCTGCTATGCTAGTGGGAACACAGGAGTCTCACACATGTGAGGGGCTCCAGAATTGTTTTTCTGGATGAAAAAACTAATTTTTTAGTTTTCTCATTCCCAGATTAGGGTCTGGTTGCCCGGAGGCTTCAAAGAGATTTGGGTGGGAGAAGCCTCTACCCCTGTCCCCATTCTTTCCTGGCCTTACTACCAGGACCAATATTTTGGCACTGCTGGCTATGTACCGACTATGAACAATATTGCTGCCTGGACAATTCCATTCATTGTCGCTGACCACGTCCCTGCCTGCTGCCTGGATCAGGGCTCTCCTCCTGTGGACAATTGCACTACTAAAAACACAGGTAATCCTTTTTTTTTGTACCCATTACTCAGCAGAATGTATTTTAGGGTGTAATTCTTGGTATGTAAATGCTGTGTTAGAAATATGAAGGGCCTTCAAAAATGTGATAGATTGTAAGGAAATTGGATGTGTAATTTGTGTCCCTACAACACCTGATGGTGCTTCTTGGATGTTGGGTCTCTATGTGGCCAGGCTGTGTAAAAGTCTCACACATGTGGTATCGCCATACTCAGGAGGAGCAGCAGAATATATTTTGGGGTGTAATTTTTTCTATGTACATGCTATGTGTTGGAAATATCCTATAAATGGACAACTTTGTGTAAAAAAAATGCGTTTTCATTTTTTTTCCACATTTTCCAAAAACATCTGCAAAAAAATGAACTGTTCAAAAGACTCATTATGCCTCATAGATTATACGTTGGGGTGTTAGCTTTCCAAAATGGGGTCACTTTGTGGGCGTTTCCATTGTCCTGGTGCTCCAGGGCCTTCAAAAGTGTAATAGGTGGTTGAGAGATTAGATGTGTAATTTATGCTCCTAGAATGCTTGAAGTTGCTACTTTTCTCTCCGGCGGTGACGATGAGAACGCCGAATACATTTGAGGATCTGAAGCAGAGCCGGGAAAGTTCCTCCAGTCCTTAGAAGTGCGGAATCCGAACATCTCCATACAAGTGAAGCGGAGCCGGGAAAAGTGAAGCGGAGCCGGGAAAAGTGAAGCGGAGCCGGGAAAAGTGAAGCGGAGCCGGGAAAAGTGAAGCGGAGCCGGAAAGTGAAGCGGAGCCGGGAAAAGTGAAGCGGAGCCGGAAAAAGTGAAGCGGAGCCGGAAAAAGTGAAGCGGAGCCGGAAAAGTAAAGCAGAGCCGGAAAGTGAAGCGGAGCCGGAAAAAGTGAAGCGGAGCCGGAAAAGTAAAGCGGAGCCGGAAAGTGAAGCGGAGCCGGAAAAGTAAAGCAGAGCCGGAAAGTGAAGCGGAGCCGGGAAAAGTGAAGTGGAGCCGGGTAAAGTGAAGCGGAGCCGGGAAAAGTGAAGTGGAGCCGGGAAAGTAAAGCGGAGCCGGGAAAAGTGAAGTGGAGCCGGAAAAGTGAAGTGGAGCCGGGAAAGTAAAGCGGAGCCGGGAAAGTAAAGCGGAGCCAGGAAAGTGAAGCGGAGCCGGGAAAAGTGAAGCGGAGCCGGGTAAAGTGAAGCGGAGCCCGGAAAGTGAAGCGGAGCCAGGAAAGTAAAGCAGAGCCGGAAAGTGAAGCGAAGCCGGAAAAGTAAAGCGGAGCCAGGAAAAGTAAAGCGGAGCCGGAAAAAGTGAAGCGGAGCCGGGAACTCTGCAATGCGCTCAAGCTAGGAATTCTGCGCTGGGAATTTTGGCGCACTCATTAATAAGCGTGGGAAAACCATAAATATAAATAATAATCCACATTGAGATTTGAGGTTGGGAAGATTTGCGCTCCGGCAGATTTTTCCAGCTGTAGTAAAACGCTCGGCTGACCTCCTGGAGAAGCCAAACAACGAATTCCCAAACCGCCGTCCATCATGAGCAGATTGTAGGGAATCCCAGACAGGGGGGAGGGGGGGATATTGCAAAGTTCATTTTTGTTGTGGATGTTAATGACGCCGCGTGACGCCGGCCGCTCCGGATAAACAATATACATTCCAGGTTCTGAATTCCCCGACTCGCCAATACACACCATTCTCTCTGGCCAATCACATTGTATTTATTATACACTATACAGCGGAACCTCGGAGGATAATCCGTTCCAGGAGAACGCTTGTAATCCAAAGCGCTCGCATATCAAAGCGAGTTTCCCCATTGAAGTCAATGGAAACAAAAATAATTTGTTCCACATTGACTTCTATGGCATGCAATACCGCATGTGACCAGAGGTGATGAATACCCCCCCCCCCCCATTCCTCTCCTAGCACAAGTCCCCTTCCTCCTCTACCATACCTATTCTAACACCAATCCCCCCTCCTAGCACCCCCTCCTAAATCCCCCCTCCTAAATCCCCCCTCCTAAATCCCCCCTCCTAGCACCCCCTCCTAGCACCCCCTCCTAAATCCCCCCCTCCTAGCACACCCTCCTAAATCCCCCCTCCTAACTCCCCCCTCCTAGCACCCCCTCCTAAATCCCCCCTCCTAGCACCCCCTCCTAAATCCCCCCTCCTAAATCCCCCCTCCTAAATCCCCCCTCCTAGCACACCCTCCTAAATCCCCCCTCCTAAATCCCCCCTCCTAGCACCCCCTCCTAAATCCCCCCTCCTAGCACCCCCTCCTAAATCCCCCCTCCTAAATCCCCCCTCCTAAATCCCCCCTCCTAGCACCCCCTCCTAAATCCCCCCTCCTAGAACAATTCATTCCCCCCTGTCACCCCCAACACAAATCATCTCCCCCAAATCTCCTTGTGGCACCCCCTTCCCCACCTCACATAATACCACAATGCCCAGGGCAGCCTCCCCTCCTGCCCACCCCTTGTCTCTGCCCTGGTAGTCGAGAAACAAACCAAAGGTCAGCAACGGGTGGCAACAGGAGTGACAGGATCGAGACATTGGCTGGAGGGAGCACAATAATCTGGTAAACAGGAAGTGCTGAGGCGTGGCTTAAATCAGGAAGTCCATGGGAGGAGCAAAGAATTCAAGGGAAACGGGGTTCGAGGTAAGATCATTCAAGGAGCTGTCCGGGGAGGTTCCAGCATGTCAGGTGACCCCTTGTAAACAAAGCCATGTGATCGCTATCCTCAGGGCTGCCTTACCGATCACATCGCTGTCAGAAAACAAAACCATCTCGTTTCTGTCCCCGTGATGAAATTCCCGCAACGTTTCATCATTGTCGCAGAGAAATCGCCCCGCGCTGATAGAAGAACGCAAATTTCTACATTTTATTAGTATTCCTATTGGAACGTCACAAATAATGTATATTGCCAGCAACCTTCGATCAATCACCTGCCTGGGATCGATCAGCCTCCTCGGATCAATCAGCTTCCTGGGATCGATCAGCCTCCTCGGATCAATCACCTGCCTGGGATAAATCGTCCACCTGGGATCGATCAGCCTCCTCGGATCAATCGTCCACCTGGGATCGATCAGCCTCCTCGGATCAATCGTCCACCTGGGATCGATCAGCCTCCTCGGATCAATCAGCTGCCTGGGATCAATCGTCCACCTGGGATCGATCAGCCTCCTCGGATCAATCAGCTGCCTGGGATCGATCAGCCTCCTTGGATCAATCACCTGCCTGGGATCGATCAGCCTCCTCGGATCAATCACCTGCCTGGGATCGATCGGCCTCCTCGGATCAATCACCTGCCTGGGATCGATCAGCCTCCTCGGATCCATCGGGCACCTGGGATCGATCAGCCTCCTCGGATCAATCACCTGCCTGGGATCGATCAGCCTCCTCGGATCAATCGGCCACCTGGGATCGATCAGCCTCCTCGGATCAATCGGCCACCTGGGATCGATCGGCCGCCTGGACGCCATGTGACCTTTTAGCATCAATTAGCAGCCTAATGCTTGTTTATAAAACCAGCGCGGCTCCTTCTTAATGGAGGGATTAGGAAGGGGCGGAGTCCAGACGTACCACACCCTCATTTTCTCTTGGCGATCGGCGGTTTGTCCTTTTCCTATAAACACAAACGTGAGGGGCGGGGCCGCGATGTTTATCGGAGCGCCGGGATCCCACAAATATTTTCATTCTCTTCTCCTTCTGGGACAAGACCTGAAAAATTCCCATTTATTTACCAAACCGTAAATAATGCGGCGAAAACATCCGATGGAATTTCATCAACAAAAACGTCACAACGCGGCAACACAACCGAGACGCTATGGAGCCTGCTGTGCGCCCTGGTCCTAACCATATGGGGGAGGGGGGATTATGGTGTGAAAGGGGATCAGACTGGGAGGTCATTGAAGGTCATGTGTGTGTAAAGGCCGCGTCCCAATACTTTTGACAATATAAATAATGAGGTCTGTGTCTGATGAAGAAGTCCCTCTGGGAAGGAGCGGAGCGGATTTCCCGGGGGTCCGGTGTTGGACGGATTTCCCGGGGGTCCGGTGTTGGACGGATTTCCCGGGGGTCCGGTGTTGGACGGATTTCCCGGGGTCCGGTGTTGGACGGATTTCCCGGGGGTCCGGTGTTGCACGGATTTCCCGGGGGTCCGGTGTTGGACAGATTTCCCGGGGGTCCGGTGTTGCACGGATTTCCCGGGGGTCCGGTGTTGGACGGATTTCCCGGGGGTCCGGTGTTGGACGGATTTCCCGGGGGTCCGGTGTTGCACGGATTTCCCGGGGGCGGTGTTGCACGGATTTCCCGGGGGCGGTGTTGGACGGATTTCCCGGGGGTCCGGTGTTGGAAGGATTTCCCGGGGGTCCGGTGTTGGACAGATTTCCCGGGGGTCCGGTGTTGGACGGATTTCCCGGGGGTCCGGTGTTGGACGGATTTCCCGGGGGTCCGGTGTTGGACGGATTTCCCGGGGGTCCGGTGTTGGACGGATTTCCCGGGGGTCCGGTGTTGGACGGATTTCCCGGGGGTCCGGTGTTGGACGGATTTCCCGGGGGTCCGGTGTTGGACGGATTTCCCGGGGGTCCGGTGTTGGACGGATTTCCCGGGGGTCCGGTGTTGGATGGATTTCCCGGGGGTCCGGTGTTGGACGGATTTCCCGGGGGTCCGGTGTTGGACGGATTTCCCGGGGGTCCGGTGTTGGACGGATTTCCCGGGGGTCCGGTGTTGGAAGGATTTCCCGGGGGTCCGGTGTTGGATGGATTTCCCGGGGGTCCGGTGTTGGACAGATTTCTCGGGGGTCCGGTGTTGGACGGATTTCCCGGGGGTCCGGTGTTGGACGGATTTCCCGGGGGTCCGGTGTTGGACGGATTTCCCGGGGGTCCGGTGTTGGACGGATTTCCCGGGGGTCCGGTGTTGGACGGATTTCCCGGGGGTCCGGTGTTGGACGGATTTCCCGGGGGTCCGGTGTTGGACGGATTTCCCGGGGGTCCGGTGTTGGACGGATTTCCCGGGGGTCCGGTGTTGGAAGGATTCCCCGGGGGTCCGGTGTTGGACGGATTTCCCGGGGGTCCGGTGTTGGACGGATTCCCCGGGGGTCCGGTGTTGGACGGATTTCCCGGGGGTCCGGTGTTGGACGGATTCCCCGGGGGTCCGGTGTTGGACGGATTTCCCGGGGGTCCGGTGTTGGACGGATTTCCTGGGGGTCCGGTGTTGGACGGATTTCCCGGGGGTCCGGTGTTGGGCGGATTTCCCGGGGGTCCGGTGTTGGAAGGATTTCCCGGGGGTCCGGTGTTGGACGGATTCCCCGGGGGTCCGGTGTTGGACGGATTTCCCGGGGGTCCGGTGTTGGACGGATTCCCCGGGGTCCGGTGTTGGACGGATTTCCCGGGGGTCCGGTGTTGGACGGATTCCCCGGGGGTCCGGTGTTGGACGGACTTCTCGGGGTTTATTAGGTGAGAAGTGGTGTTGAGTTGCCGGTATTTCCGGTTGTCGCTCTTTGTTCAGCGCGTTGCGTCCTCAGTTCCCCGCGCTGGGATATTTCCGAGGCTCCACGCCGTCTGATCGGGATAAGCTTCATATATAATCAATGGAATTACCGAACTTCCTGATAGAACAATCAGTGATTGTGTCTCTCCGCAGATCTACCGCGCCAACCAATCCAACCAATCTCTCGCTAATCTTCACCGGACATGAAAAGACGCCGAATGTGGAAATCCACCGCTGTGCCGAGGACGCCGACTTCCTAAGAATTGCTGGAAATAGAACTCAATAAACGCAAATTTATTTTTATATTTTCTGCAATCATATTTCATATGGAGATTTGTGGCCACCAGGGGGAGCACATTGGATCTCTGCTGAGAGTCATTCCTTGCAGGATAAGCCGTCCGGGGAAAGTGCTGAACTCCAATCATTGGATCTCTGCTGAGAGTCATTCCTTGCAGGATAAGCCGTCCGGGGAAAGTGCTGAACTCCAATCATTGGATCTCTGCTGAGAGTCATTCCTTGCAGGATAAGCCGTCCGGGGAAAGTGCTGAACTCCAATCATTGGATCTCTGCTGAGAGTCATTCCTTGCAGGATAAGCCGTCCGGGGAAAGTGCTGAACTCCAATCATTGGATCTCTGCTGAGAGTCATTCCTTGCAGGATAAGCCGTCCGGGGAAAGTGCTGAACTCCAATCATTGGATCTCTGCTGAGAGTCATTCCTTGCAGGATAAGCCGTCCGGGGAAAGTGCTGAACTCCAATCATTGGATCTCTGCTGAGAGTCATTCCTTGCAGGATAAGCCGTCCGGGGAAAGTGCTGAACTCCAATCATTGGATCTCTGCTGAGAGTCATTCCTTGCAGGATAAGCCGTCCGGGGAAAGTGCTGAACTCCAATCATTGGATCTCTGCTGAGAGTCATTCCTTGCAGGATAAGCCGTCCGGGGAAAGTGCTGAACTCCAATCATTGGATCTCTGCTGAGAGTCATTCCTTGCAGGATAAGCCGTCCGGGGAAAGTGCTGAACTCCAATCATTGGATCTCTGCTGAGAGTCATTCCTTGCAGGATAAGCCGTCCGGGGAAAGTGCTGAACTCCAATCATTGGATCTCTGCTGAGAGTCATTCCTTGCAGGATAAGCCGTCCGGGGAAAGTGCTGAACTCCAATCATTGGATCTCTGCTGAGAGTCATTCCTTGCAGGATAAGCCGCCCGGGGAAAGTGCTGAACTCCAATCATTGGATCTCTGCTGAGAGTCATTCCTTGCAGGATAAGCCGTCCGGGGAAAGTGCTGAACTCCAATCATTGGATCTCTGCTGAGAGTCATTCCTTGCAGGATAAGCCGTCCGGGGAAAGTGCTGAACTCCAATCATTGGATCTCTGCTGAGAGTCATTCCTTGCAGGATAAGCCGTCCGGGGAAAGTGCTGAACTCCAATCATTGGATCTCTGCTGAGAGTCATTCCTTGCAGGATAAGCCGTCCGGGGAAACTGCTGAACTCCAATCATTGGATCTCTGCTGAGAGTCATTCCTTGCAGGATAAGCCGTCCGGGGAAAGTGCTGAACTCCAATCATTGGATCTCTGCTGAGAGTCATTCCTTGCAGGATAAGCCGTCCGGGGAAAGTGCTGAACTCCAATCATTGGATCTCTGCTGAGAGTCATTCCTTGCAGGATAAGCCGTCCGGGAAAAGTGCTGAACTCCAATCATTGGATCTCTGCTGAGAGTCATTCCTTGCAGGATAAGCCATCCGGGGAAAGTGCTGAACTCCAATCATTGGATCTCTGCTGAGAGTCATTCCTTGCAGGATAAGCCGTCCGGGGAAAGTGCTGAACTCCAATCATTGGATCTCTGCTGAGAGTCATTCCTTGCAGGATAAGCCGTCCGGGGAAAGTGCTGAACTCCAATCATTGGATCTCTGCTGAGAGTCATTCCTTGCAGGATAAGCCGTCCGGGGAAAGTGCTGAACTCCAATCATTGGATCTCTGCTGAGAGTCATTCCTTGCAGGATAAGCCGTCCGGGGAAAGTGCTGAACTCCAATCATTGGATCTCTGCTGAGAGTCATTCCTTGCAGGATAAGCCGCCCGGGGAAAGTGCTGAACTCCAATCATTGGATCTCTGCTGAGAGTCATTCCTTGCAGGATAAGCCGTCCGGGGAAAGTGCTGAACTCCAATCATTGGATCTCTGCTGAGAGTCATTCCTTGCAGGATAAGCCGTCCGGGGAAAGTGCTGAACTCCAATCATTGGATCTCTGCTGAGAGTCATTCCTTGCAGGATAAGCCGTCCGGGGAAAGTGCTGAACTCCAATCATTGGATCTCTGCTGAGAGTCATTCCTTGCAGGATAAGCCGTCCGGGGAAAGTGCTGAACTCCAATCATTGGATCTCTGCTGAGAGTCATTCCTTGCAGGATAAGCCGCCCGGGGAAAGTGCTGAACTCCAATCATTGGATCTCTGCTGAGAGTCATTCCTTGCAGGATAAGCCGTCCGGGGAAAGTGCTGAACTCCAATCATTGGATCTCTGCTGAGAGTCATTCCTTGCAGGATAAGCCCGTCCGGGGAAAGTGCTGAACTCCAATCATTGGATCTCTGCTGAGAGTCATTCCTTGCAGGATAAGCCCGTCCGGGGAAAGTGCTGAACTCCAATCATTGGATCTCTGCTGAGAGTCATTCCTTGCAGGATAAGCCGTCCGGGGAAAGTGCTGAACTCCAATCATTGGATCTCTGCTGAGAGTCATTCCTTGCAGGATAAGCCGTCCGGGGAAAGTGCTGAACTCCAATCACTGGATCTCTGCTGAGAGTCATTCCTTGCAGGATAAGCCGTCCGGGGAAAGTGCTGAACTCCAATCATTGGATCTCTGCTGAGAGTCATTCCTTGCAGGATAAGCCGTCCGGGGAAAGTGCTGAACTCCAATCATTGGATCTCTGCTGAGAGTCATTCCTTGCAGGATAAGCCATCCGGGGAAAGTGCTGAACTCCAATCATTGGATCTCTGCTGAGAGTCATTCCTTGCAGGATAAGCCGTCCGGGGAAAGTGCTGAACTCCAATCATTGGATCTCTGCTGAGAGTCATTCCTTGCAGGATAAGCCGTCCGGGGAAAGTGCTGAACTCCAATCATTGGATCTCTGCTGAGAGTCATTCCTTGCAGGATAAGCCGTCCGGGGAAAGTGCTGAACTCCAATCATTGGATCTCTGCTGAGAGTCATTCCTTGCAGGATAAGCCGTCCGGGGAAAGTGCTGAACTCCAATCATTGGATCTCTGCTGAGAGTCATTCCTTGCAGGATAAGCCGTCCGGGGAAAGTGCTGAACTCCAATCATTGGATCTCTGCTGAGAGTCATTCCTTGCAGGATAAGCCGCCCGGGGAAAGTGCTGAACTCCAATCATTGGATCTCTGCTGAGAGTCATTCCTTGCAGGATAAGCCGTCCGGGGAAAGTGCTGAACTCCAATCATTGGATCTCTGCTGAGAGTCATTCCTTGCAGGATAAGCCGTCCAGGGAAAGTGCTGAACTCCAATCATTGGATCTCTGCTGAGAGTCATTCCTTGCAGGATAAGCCGTCCGGGGAAAGTGCTGAACTCCAATCATTGGATCTCTGCTGAGAGTCATTCCTTGCAGGATAAGCCGTCCGGGGAAAGTGCTGAACTCCAATCATTGGATCTCTGCTGAGAGTCATTCCTTGCAGGATAAGCCGTCCGGGGAAAGTGCTGAACTCCAATCATTGGATCTCTGCTGAGAGTCATTCCTTGCAGGATAAGCCGTCCAGGGAAAGTGCTGAACTCCAATCATTGGATCTCTGCTGAGAGTCATTCCTTGCAGGATAAGCCGTCCGGGGAAAGTGCTGAACTCCAATCATTGGATCTCTGCTGAGAGTCATTCCTTGCAGGATAAGCCGTCCGGGGAAAGTGCTGAACTCCAATCATTGGATCTCTGCTGAGAGTCATTCCTTGCAGGATAAGCCGTCCGGGGAAAGTGCTGAACTCCAATCATTGGATCTCTGCTGAGAGTCATTCCTTGCAGGATAAGCCGTCCGGGGAAAGTGCTGAACTCCAATCATTGGATCTCTGCTGAGAGTCATTCCTTGCGGGATAAGCCGCCCGGGGAAAGTGCTGAACTCCAATCATTGGATCTCTGCTGAGAGTCATTCCTTGCAGGATAAGCCGTCCGGGGAAAGTGCTGAACTCCAATCATTGGATCTCTGCTGAGAGTCATTCCTTGCAGGATAAGCCGTCCGGGGAAAGTGCTGAACTCCAATCATTGGATCTCTGCTGAGAGTCATTCCTTGCAGGATAAGCCGTCCGGGGAAAGTGCTGAACTCCAATCATTGGATCTCTGCTGAGAGTCATTCCTTGCAGGATAAGCCGTCCGGGGAAAGTGCTGAACTCCAATCATTGGATCTCTGCTGAGAGTCATTCCTTGCAGGATAAGCCGCCCGGGGAAAGTGCTGAACTCCAATCATTGGATCTCTGCTGAGAGTCATTCCTTGCAGGATAAGCCGTCCGGGGAAAGTGCTGAACTCCAATCATTGGATCTCTGCTGAGAGTCATTCCTTGCAGGATAAGCCGTCCGGGGAAAGTGCTGAACTCCAATCATTGGATCTCTGCTGAGAGTCATTCCTTGCAGGATAAGCCGTCCAGGGAAAGTGCTGAACTCCAATCATTGGATCTCTGCTGAGAGTCATTCCTTGCAGGATAAGCCGTCCGGGGAAAGTGCTGAACTCCAATCATTGGATCTCTGCTGAGAGTCATTCCTTGCAGGATAAGCCGTCCGGGGAAAGTGCTGAACTCCAATCATTGGATCTCTGCTGAGAGTCATTCCTTGCAGGATAAGCCGTCCGGGGAAAGTGCTGAACTCCAATCATTGGATCTCTGCTGAGAGTCATTCCTTGCAGGATAAGCCGCCCGGGGAAAGTGCTGAACTCCAATTTAATAAATGAAATATGAGAAGTGGAGGAATTTCTCGGCCAATCCATCACAACATTGTCCGCAGTGTTAGAGAACTGGAAACAATGTAACTTTTCCTTCTTGGGTGAAAGGAATGAACTTCTGTCTGTAGATGAGGGAAGTTTAACCCTTAAAGACTAAACCTTTTTCTGACACTTGTTTCTTTCAAAGCTAAAATACATATTTTTTTGATAAAATTACTCCGAACCCCCAAACATTATATCATTTTTTTAGCAGAGACCCTTGAGAATAAAATGGCGGATGTTGCAATATTTTGTGTCACACGGTATTTGCGCAGTGATCTTTCGAATGCATTTTTTTGGGAAAGATTACACTTCGAGGGGCAGATGCAGAGAAGCGAACCGGGACCACCGGAGTCTCCACCCACAGGAACTCCTCCTCCTTGGATGAGCCCATGTCACCTGCTAGGGGGCGCCACCAGATCACTCACCTTTCTATTGTGGGGCCATCAATTCCTTGGTATCACCTCCCTACAATGTGATGTCCAAACCTGTCCCCTATATGTTCGGTGTATAGCCAATCAGACAAGAGTAAAAGAGAAAGCGCATGGAGCAGCACGGCTAAATGATTTAACCCCTCCCATGAGGATCCCCTTTCCATACATTTACTCCATTCACCGATTCTTGTGGAACTGTTTTGGCTTTTATATCCATCTTCTCGTCTTCATTGATTGTCTGGACTTCACCACCTTTGGTGGTTTTTATTCCTTTTACGTAGAGCCAGTCGGGACCAGTGGGGGGGGGGGCAGGCTGCCAATCATGTGACCACTGTAACAGCCAAACATAGTGATACAGGGGCCGATACAGGGGCCGATACAGGGGACGATACAGGGGCCGATACAGGGGACGATACGGGGGCCACTACAGGGGCCGATACAGGGGCTGATACAGGGGCCGATACAGGGGCCACTACAGGGGCTGATACAGGGGACGATACGGGGGCCACTACAGGGGCCGATACAGGGGCCGATACAGGGGCTGATACAGGGGCCGATACAGGGGCCACTACAGGGGCCGATACAGGGGCTGATACAGGGGCCAATACATTCATCACCGAGTGATCACATGATCAGGAAGCCACAACTTGTGGAAGGGTTCAATGTACGGAGGGCGATGCGGAGCGGCCAATTTGCTGAGGATTAATTTTTATTGTAACATTTCTATTGTTTGATGAAGAGATAAAGTGAGGAGGATCCGTTATTACCGTACGTGGGACCCTGTGTACCTGCGGGGCCCCAACCCCCACATCCTGCCCCGTTCTGTGTTGGGTGAAAGTGCCAGAGAACATCGCCGGCGTGCAAGTCGCCGCTCGCCCCGCATACGCAATCCTTCCACCGGAGCCAAGAGACGCCCCGAGAAATCCGCAACCTTCCAGCCGTACATCTTCCTCCAAACACACGACACACGGGCCGAGAGGAGCCCGGGGGCCAAACTCCAAATATTCCAGTAATGTGAGAGACAAAGAGCCGATACATTCATCACCGAGAGTGAGAACAAACCCCGAGACCCTTCCCAGGAACCCGAGAGAGAGCCGATACAGGGGCGATACAGGGGCCGATACATTCATCACCGAGAGTGAGAACAAACCCCGAGACCCTTCCCAGGAACCCGAGAGAGAGCCGATACAGGGGCCGATACATTCATCACAGAGAGTGAGAACAAACCCCGAGACCCTTCCCAGGAACCCGGGAGAGAGCCGATACAGGGGCCGATACACTCATCACCGAGAGTGAGAACAAACCCCGAGACCCTTCCCAGGAACCCGGGAGAGAGCCGATACAGGGGCCGATACATTCATCACCGAGAGTGAGAACAAACCCCGAGACCCTTCCCAGGAACCCGAGAGAGAGCCGATACAGGGGCGATACAGGGGCCGATACATTCATCACCGAGAGTGAGAACAAACCCCGAGACCCTTCCCAGGAACCCGAGAGAGAGCCGATACAGGGGCCGATACATTCATCACAGAGAGTGAGAACAAACCCCGAGACCCTTCCCAGGAACCCGGGAGAGAGCCGATACAGGGGCCGATACACTCATCACCGAGAGTGAGAACAAACCCCGAGACCCTTCCCAGGAACCCGGGAGAGAGCCGATACAGGGGCCGATACACTCATCACCGAGAGTGAGAACAAACCCTGAGACCCTTCCCAGGAACCCAGGAGAGAGCCGATACAGGGGCCGATACACTCATCACCGAGAGTGAGAACAAACCCTGAGACCCTTCCCAGGAACCCGAGAGAGAGCCGATACAGGGGCCGATACATTCATCACCGAGAGTGAGAACAAACCCCGAGACCCTTCCCAGGAACCCGGGAGAGAGCCGATACAGGGGCGATACAGGGGCCGATACATTCATCACAGAGAGTGAGAACAAACCCCGAGACCCTTCCCAGGAACCCGAGAGAGGGCCGATACAGGGCCGATACATTCATCACCGAGAGTGAGAACAAACCCCGAGACCCTTCCCAGGAACCCGAGAGAGAGCCGATACAGGGGCCGATACATTCATCACCGAGAGTGAGAACAAACCCCGAGACCCTTCCCAGGAACCCGAGAGAGGGCCGATACAGGGCCGATACATTCATCACCGAGAGTGAGAACAAACCCCGAGACCCTTCCCAGGAACCCGAGAGAGAGCCGATACAGGGGCCGATACATTCATCACCGAGAGTGAGAACAAACCCCGAGACCCTTCCCAGGAACCCGAGAGAGAGCCGATACAGGGGCCGATACATTCATCACCGAGAGTGAGAACAAACCCCGAGACCCTTCCCAGGAACCCGAGAGAGAGCCGATACAGGGGCGATACAGGGGCCGATACATTCATCACCGAGAGTGAGAACAAACCCCGAGACCCTTCCCAGGAACCCGAGAGAGAGCCGATACAGGGGCCAATACATTCATCACCGAGAGTGAGAACAAACCCCGAGACCCTTCCCAGGAACCCGGGAGAGAGCCGATACAGGGGCGATACAGGGGCCGATACATTCATCACAGAGAGTGAGAACAAACCCCGAGACCCTTCCCAGGAACCCAAGAGAGGGCCGATACATTCATCACCGAGAGTGAGAACAAACCCCGAGACCCTTCCCAGGAACCCGAGAGAGAGCCGATACAGGGGCCGATACATTCATCACCGAGAGTGAGAACAAACCCCGAGACCCTTCCCAGGAACCCGAGAGAGAGCCGATACAGGGGCGATACAGGGGCCGATACATTCATCACCGAGAGTGAGAACAAACCCCGAGACCCTTCCCAGGAACCCGAGAGAGAGCCGATACAGGGGCCAATACATTCATCACCGAGAGTGAAAACAAACCCCGAGACCCTTCCCAGGAACCCGGGAGAGAGCCGATACAGGGGCGATACAGGGGCCGATACATTCATCACCGAGAGTGAGAACAAACCCCGAGACCCTTCCCAGGAACCCGGGAGAGAGCCGATACAGGGGCCGATACACTCATCACCGAGAGTGAGAACAAACCCCGAGACCCTTCCCAGGAACCCGGGAGAGAGCCGATACAGGGGCCGATACACTCATCACCGAGAGTGAGAACAAACCCTGAGACCCTTCCCAGGAACCCAGGAGAGAGCCGATACAGGGGCCGATACATTCATCACCGAGAGTGAGAACAAACCCCGAGACCCTTCCCAGGAACCCGGGAGAGAGCCGATACAGGGGCCGATACATTCATCACCGAGAGTGAGAACAAACCCCGAGACCCTTCCCAGGAACCCGGGAGAGAGCCGATACAGGGGCCGATACACTCATCACCGAGAGTGAGAACAAACCCCGAGACCCTTCCCAGGAACCCGGGAGAGAGCCGATACAGGGGCCGATACACTCATCACCGAGAGTGAGAACAAACCCTGAGACCCTTCCCAGGAACCCGGGAGAGAGCCGATACAGGGGCCGATACACTCATCACCGAGAGTGAGAACAAACCCCGAGACCCTTCCCAGGAACCCGGGAGAGAGCCGATACAGGGGCGATACAGGGGCCTATACATTCATCACAGAGAGTGAGAACAAACCCCGAGACCCTTCCCAGGAACCCGAGAGAGGGCCGATACATTCATCACCGAGAGTGAGAACAAACCCCGAGACCCTTCCCAGGAACCCGAGAGAGAGCCGATACAGGGGCGATACAGGGGCCAATACATTCATCACCGAGAGTGAGAACAAACCCCGAGACCCTTCCCAGGAACCCGAGAGAGAGCCGATACAGGGGCCAATACATTCATCACCGAGAGTGAGAACAAACCCCGAGACCCTTCCCAGGAACCCGGGAGAGAGCCGATACAGGGGCGATACAGGGGCCGATACATTCATCACCGAGAGTGAGAACAAACCCCGAGACCCTTCCCAGGAACCCGGGAGAGAGCCGATACAGGGGTCGATACACTCATCACCGAGAGTGAGAACAAACCCCGAGACCCTTCCCAGGAACCCGGGAGAGAGCCGATACAGGGGCCGATACACTCATCACCGAGAGTGAGAACAAACCCTGAGACCCTTCCCAGGAACCCGGGAGAGAGCCGATACAGGGGCCGATACACTCATCACCGAGAGTGAGAACAAACCCTGAGACCCCTCCCAGGAACCCGGGAGAGAGCCGATACAGGGGCCGATACACTCATCACCGAGAGTGAGAACAAACCCCGAGACCCTTCCCAGGAACCCGGGAGAGAGCCGATACAGGGGCCGATACACTCATCACCGAGAGTGAGAACAAACCCTGAGACCCTTCCCAGGAACCCAGGAGAGAGCCGATACACTCATCACCGAGAGTGAGAACAAACCCCGAGACCCCTCCCAGGAACCCGGGAGAGAGCCGATACAGGGGCCGATACACTCATCACCGAGAGTGAGAACAAACCCCGAGACCCTTCCCAGGAACCCGGGAGAGAGCCGATACAGGGGCCACTACAGGGGCCGATACATTCATCACCGAGAGTCAAAACAAACCCCGAGACCCTTCCCAGGAACCCGGGAGAGAGCCGATACAGGGGCCGATACACTCATCACCGAGAGTGAGAACAAACCCCGAGACCCTTCCCAGGAACCCGGGAGAGAGCCGATACAGGGGCCGATACATTCATCACCGAGAGTGAGAACAAACCCTGAGACCCTTCCCAGGAACCCGGGAGAGAGCCGATACAGGGGCCGATACATTCATCACCGAGAGTGAGAACAAACCCCGAGACCCTTCCCAGGAACCCGGGGAGAGAGCCGATACAGGGGCCGATACACTCATCACCGAGAGTGAGAACAAACCCCGAGACCCTTCCCAGGAACCCGGGAGAGAGCCGATACAGGGGCCGATACACTCATCACCGAGAGTGAGAACAAACCCTGAGACCCTTCCCAGGAACCCAGGAGAGAGCCGATACACTCATCACCGAGAGTGAGAACAAACCCCGAGACCCCTCCCAGGAACCCGGGAGAGAGCCGATACAGGGGCCGATACACTCATCACCGAGAGTGAGAACAAACCCCGAGACCCTTCCCAGGAACCCGGGAGAGAGCCGATACAGGGGCCGATACATTCATCACCGAGAGTGAGAACAAACCCCGAGACCCTTCCCAGGAACCCGGGAGAGAGCCGATACAGGGGCCGATACATTCATCACAGAGAGTGAGAACAAACCCCGAGACCCTTCCCAGGAACCCGGGAGAGAGCCGATACAGGGGCCGATACATTCATCACCGAGAGTGAGAACAAACCCCGAGACCCTTCCCAGGAACCCGGGAGAGAGCCGATACAGGGGCCGATACATTCATCACCGAGAGTGAGAACAAACCCCGAGACCCTTCCCAGGAACCCGGGAGAGAGCCGATACAGGGGCCGATACATTCATCACCGAGAGTGAGAACAAACCCCGAGACCCTTCCCAGGAACCCGGGAGAGAGCCGATACAGGGGCCGATACATTCATCACCGAGAGTGAGAACAAACCCTGAGACCCTTCCCAGGAACCCGGGAGAGAGCCGATACAGGGGCCGATACATTCATCACCGAGAGTGAGAACAAACCCCGAGACCCTTCCCAGGAACCCGGGAGAGAGCCGATACAGGGGCCGATACATTCATCACCGAGAGTGAGAACAAACCCCGAGACCCTTCCCAGGAACCCGGGAGAGAGCCGATACAGGGGCCGATACATTCATCACCGAGAGTGAGAACAAACCCTGAGACCCTTCCCAGGAACCCAGGAGAGAGCCGATACACTCATCACCGAGAGTGAGAACAAACCCCGAGACCCCTCCCAGGAACCCGGGAGAGAGCCGATACAGGGGCCGATACACTCATCACCGAGAGTGAGAACAAACCCCGAGACCCTTCCCAGGAACCCGGGAGAGAGCCGATACAGGGGCCGATACACTCATCACCGAGAGTGAGAACAAACCCTGAGACCCTTCCCAGGAACCCAGGAGAGAGCCGATACACTCATCACCGAGAGTGAGAACAAACCCCGAGACCCCTCCCAGGAACCCGGGAGAGAGCCGATACAGGGGCCGATACACTCATCACCGAGAGTGAGAACAAACCCCGAGACCCTTCCCAGGAACCCGGGAGAGAGCCGATACAGGGGCCACTACAGGGGCCGATACATTCATCACAGAGAGTGAGAACAAACCCCGAGACCCTTCCCAGGAACCCGGGAGAGAGCCGATACAGGGGCCACTACAGGGGCCGATACATTCATCACCGAGAGTGAGAACAAACCCTGAGACCCTTCCCAGGAACCCGGGAGAGAGCCGATACAGGGGCCGATACATTCATCACCGAGAGTGAGAACAAACCCCGAGACCCTTCCCAGGAACCCGGGAGAGAGCCGATACAGGGGCCGATACATTCATCACCGAGAGTGAGAACAAACCCCGAGACCCTTCCCAGGAACCCGGGAGAGAGCCGATACAGGGGCCGATACATTCATCACCGAGAGTGAGAACAAACCCTGAGACCCTTCCCAGGAACCCGGGAGAGAGCCGATACAGGGGCCGATACATTCATCACCGAGAGTGAGAACAAACCCCGAGACCCTTCCCAGGAACCCGGGAGAGAGCCGATACAGGGGCCGATACATTCATCACCGAGAGTGAGAACAAACCCAGAGACCCTTCCCAGGAACCCGGGAGAGAGCCGATACAGGGGCCGATACATTCATTACCAAGAGTGAGAACAAACCCCGAGACCCTTCCCAGAAACCCGGGAGAGAGCCGATACAGGGGCGATACAGGGGCCGATACACTCATCACCGAGAGTGAGAACAAACCCCGAGACCCTTCCCAGGAACCCGGGAGAGAGCCGATACAGGGGCCGATACATTCATCACCAAGAGTGAGAACAAACCCTGAGACCCTTCCCAGGAACCCGGGAGAGAGCCGATACAGGGGCCGATACATTCATCACCGAGAGTGAGAACAAACCCCGAGACCCTTCCCAGGAACCCTGGAGAGAGCCGATACATGGGCGATACAGGGGCCGATACATTCATCACCGAGAGTGAGAACAAACCCCGAGACCCTTCCCAGGAACCCGGGAGAGAGCCGATACAGGGGCCGATACACTCATCACCGAGAGTGAGAACAAACCCCGAGACCCTTCCCAGGAACCCGGGAGAGAGCCGATACAGGGGCCGATACATTCATCACCGAGAGTGAGAACAAACCCCGAGACCCTTCCCAGGAACCCGGGAGAGAGCCGATACAGGGGCCGATACATTCATCACCGAGAGTCAAAACAAACCCCGAGACCCTTCCCAGGAACCCGGGAGAGAGCCGATACAGGGGCCACTACAGGGGCGATACAGGAGCCGATACATTCATCACCAAGAGTGAGAACAAACCCCGAGACCCTTCCCAGGAACCCGGGAGAGAGCCGATACAGGGGCCGATACATTCATCACCGAGAGTGAGAACAAACTCCGAGACCCTTCCCAGGAACCCGGGAGAGAGCCGATACAGGGGCCGATACATTCATCACCGAGAGTCAAAACAAACCCCGAGACCCTTCCCAGGAACCCGGGAGAGAGCCGATACAGGGGCCACTACAGGGGCGATACAGGAGCCGATACATTCATCACCAAGAGTGAGAACAAACCCCGAGACCCTTCCCAGGAACCCGGGAGAGAGCCGATACAGGGGCCGATACATTCATCACCGAGAGTCAAAACAAACCCCGAGACCCTTCCCAGGAACCCGGGAGAGAGCCGATACAGGGGCCACTACAGGGGCGATACAGGAGCCGATACATTCATCACCAAGAGTGAGAACAAACCCCGAGACCCTTCCCAGGAACCCGGGAGAGAGCCGATACAGGGGCCGATACATTCATCACCGAGAGTCAAAACAAACCCCGAGACCCTTCCCAGGAACCTGGGAGAGAGCCGATACAGGGGTCACTACAGGGGCGATACAGGGGCCGATACATTCATCACCGAGAGTGAGAACAAACCCAGAGACCCTTCCCAGGAACCCGGGAGAGAGCCGATACAGGGGCCACTACAGGGGCCGATACATTTATCACAGAGAGTCAAAACAAACCCCGAGACCCTTCCCAGGAACCCGGGAGAGAGCCGATACAGGGGCCGATACATTCATCACCGAGAGTCAAAATAAACCCCGAGACCCTTCCCAGGAACCCGGGAGAGAGCCGATACAGGGGCCACTACAGGGGCGATACAGGGGCCGATACATTCATCACCGAGAGTGAGAACAAACCCAGAGACCCTTCCCAGGCACCGAGTGTAGAACCCGAGAGAGAGACGATACAGGGGCCACTCTGGGCGACGGCAAGGAAATATCACTTAGGTTGCAATTTGTCTGCCGCAATATCGCAGTTCCTGATCGCCGCCATTACTAGTAATAAATACAAATTCCATAAATCTTTCCCATAGTTTGCGCTTTGCGTAAGTCGTACGTCCGGCGTAAAGTTTTTCCCCATATAGGAGGCGCAACTCATGCAAAGGTATGGACCAGGGAACAGCCGTCGTATTTTACGTAGTTTACGTAGTACGTGAATAGGACTGGGCGTAGGTTACGTTCACGCCGTAGGCAGTGATCTGTCGTATCTTAGGAAGTAGTTCCGACGTGATTCTGAGCATGCGCACAGAGATGCGGTCATGGGATGGCGCAAGCGCCGTTCGTTTTAAGTACTTGTATGGCACTCGGCCCATCATTTGCATGGGGTCACGCCTCATTAGCATGACTCACGCCCACTTCCACCTACGCCGGCTTACGCCGAGGGAACCCAGCGCAGTTTGGGAGGCAAGTGCTTTGAGAATTCGGTGCTTGCCTCTTTGCGCTACGTCGGCGTAGCGTATATTAGATACGCTATGGCGGCATAAATATGCGCCAATGTATGTGAATCCAGGCCATTGTAGATATTTTGTGTAGACGGATCAATAAACACTTATTGGGGTTTGTTTTTTACCAATAATATGAAGCAGAAAACGTTTTGGGAGAAATTGATGAAGAAATTCGATTTTTTATCAGGAAGTAAAAAGAATCTTTTTTATTTCTATGTTTATAGCGCAAAAAATAAAAACCGCCGAGATGATCAAATATCACCAAAAAAATCTCTATTTGTGGGGAAAAAATACATAATTTTATTTGTGATCAGCGTCGCACGACTGCGCAATTGTCAGGTAAAGTAACGCTGTGCCGTATGGTAAACAATGGCCTGGTCATGAAGGGGGGTAAATCTTCCGGAGGTCAAGTGGTGAATTAACAACACAATTAATACTATAATTATCATTTTTTAGATACAATTTTCTGAATCCGGTGCGGCTCTGCATGGGAGCCAATCAGCTTCCAGCTTTTATTGTCAAAGCTTCATTGAAGAAGCTGAAGGAAGAAGCTGATTGGCTCCCATGCGGAGCTGCCCCCCCCCGTTAGTGTTTTCTATTGATGATGTCACACGTTGCCCCCCCCCCATAGGGCGACATTCTGGTAGAGTCTTTATTTCGGCGGACTCTGATGTATAATTTTCAGGGTGGGAAAATGTCGCGGCGCTCGCGGCGTCCTGTAACCCAAATCGCTGTACATGTAGAAATGTCGGATATTGTAAACAATGGGGGGGGGGGGAATATTATCAATGAGTCGCCCGCGGGAAAGAAAACACGGCTTTGTGATTTATTTGCGGTCCCCGGAGATCTGCGATTTTCTGGGTAGATGAGGCGTTTCTGTACATTTTTTATTCTATACATTATGTGGGAAAATGAGGGGGGAGGGGAGGGACGGTTCTGGGAGAGTCGCCGTAATGATCAGACAGACGTGTTCCGGGGGTCGCCTTCTCCTCGGGGGCGAGACTCCCACGCAGTCCGGGAATCGCAAAGCACCAGACGTGATGAAAGGAGTCGTCTGCGACTTGTCACTGCGTCCCCTTTAAGAACTTTCCTTCAGCTGACGTCCATAGCGGCCATTAATAAGACCGATGGGGGGGGGGGGCAAAAAACACACAAACTGCAAAACGTGTCATAAAAGATCTCAGTCCGATCGATGTGACCATTTAGAAATTGGACGAAAAGTTTAGGGTTGAAAAACACTTTTTGTGCATTTTATATACAACTCTATAGATCAGAGCAACATGAGGGACATGCGCAGAGGAATGAGGAGAGTTGGGGGGTTGGGAGAGTTGAGGGAGTCAGAGGAGAGTCGGGAGAGTTGGGAGAGTTGAGGGAGTTGGCAGGTGTAACGGACGTATGAACTATTCTGCCGGGACATCCTATAATACTCCTACAGTGAGGTCTACAAGGAACTGCATGGCTCGTTACAATTGGATTTACCACATTGTATTCTGAGCTCAAAGGGTTAATTATACAAGGGACTTTTTCACTGCTGAATGCTAATATTCCCTTTACATAGCTAATGGGCTCTCCTTTGTGTAGTAACAGCCTCCTGCCAGGTGTATGCTAACGGGATGATGTGGGAGTGTTTAATTGTTTTAAAGGTTAATTGAATTCTATTGTCTGATCAAGTCATGTTAAATAAGATTGGAGCCAAATGGTCTAGAGACTGATTGATTCAAGGGAATGTCATTATTTCAAAGTATGTGTGTGAAGGGGGCGGAGAGTGTCATTGTTCATGTAAGCTTGTAACCATATAAAAAGTGAGGTGAAATGTGCAATAAAAGTCAGTCTTGTTTGACCCTTCAACGTAGCCTTGTCTCATTCGGGAAGGGGAACCCTCTCTCTCTCTCTGGATCTATTGGACGGGGATACCGGCGGTACTTGCATATCGCAGCTTGCCAGGGAAAAGGACGTCTCCAACGGCCGATACCCCTCACTACCAGTGGGTAGCCGTTACATTGGTGGCAGCGGTGGGATGGTCCTTTTATCCAAAGAGCAAGTGCTGAATGGAGTCGCAGTACGCCAGGCTGAAAAGATCCACACTGAAAGATTTATTGGAGAGTCGTGGTAGGAGCGCCAGCAACAGACCACGGAGGGAGCTGATAGCTGACCTGCTGGAGCTGGACGAAATGGATGGATCCATGGAAGGAACGGAGCCCCTTGCACCGGTCAGCGAGGAAGATGTAATTACTGGGATTGTACAGCGGAGATTATCCTTGTATCCAGAAACGTCCGTGGAACTAATAAACCAGCTGTTCCGGGAAGCAAGGGAGGAGATACAAACGAAGAGGGGACAAGAACTGGAACTGGTAAGAGCGAGACAGCCCATTACACCTGCAGTTCCTACCCCCCCACCCGCTGCTACAGGAAAGAAAATACCGTTCACTGCATTTAAAGCTTTTGTAGAAAGTGAGGAGGAAATCGATGGATATTTGGCGGACTTTGAGAGGCAGTGCTCACTACACCAGGTACCACCAGACCAATGGGTCACTATTTTGTCGGGGAAATTGTCGGGGAAAGCCAATGAAGCCTTTCGGGCTCTCGCTCCAGAGGATATTTTACAATATCAGCAAGTTAAAAAGGCGCTGCTAACCCGATACGCCGTAACGCCAGAAGCCTACCGCCGGCGCTTCCGGGAGTCCAAGAAGATGGCTGTGGACTCCCACATGGAATGGGCCAACCAGTTACAAAGGGTGGCATCCCTTTGGGTCCAAGGGTGCAAGGCCAACACCGGGGAGGAAGTATTGCAGCTGTTCCTAATGGAACATTTCTTCCAAGACCTGGCCGCAGACATACAAGACTGGGTACGAGATCGCCGTCCCGCTAACTTAAACGAGGCGGCTCGGCTAGCAGATGAGTACGCGGAGACAAGGAAAGTAAGCCAGGGTACTATGCGGCTGGCTCAGAAGGTAGAACCGCGTACTCCAACCGTCACCCCACGCCCAGAGTTTTGGGCTCCAGTCCCACCACGTCCTCAGGGGCCTAGCAACTATCCCCGGGATTCGCCTAGGGTGACGTGCCATCACTGCAGCGACACGGGACATATTGCTCGTTATTGCCCTTTGAGAGCTACAAATAACAATTGGAGACGCACAACACCCAACACAGAGGTCACTCCATCACGTCCCTCTGCGGCCCACTGCCTGGAGACCGAGGGGGCCCTGAGGAATGTCTGGGAATTTGGTATGAGGCAGACCCAATACAAGCTGCCTCTCCGGATAACCGTCAGCATCACCGTCAGGAGGTACGGGTGAATGGACAAGTAGCACAAGGCCTAAGAGATTCCGGGACTACTATCACTCTGATTCAAAAACATCTGGTAAAGCCAGAGAACGTGTCCACTCGCACAGTTGCCGTCCGGGTCGCAGGGGGTGCTGTATTTCGCGTACCCACCGCCCGGGTGCACTTAGACTGGGGAGCCGGGTCAGGAAAGACCACAGTTGGTATCATGGACAACCTACCTGCCGAGGTGGTGCTGGGCAACGACATTGGCCCTCTGACTTCGGCTTATTTACCTACACCTGCTGCTGCCTGTCCCGTGACCACCCGCGTTGCTGGAATCAACTCGCTTGCTGCTGAGACCCGGGTAAGACTACCTTCCCCGACATGTACTGTAGATCCGGCACAATATCACAGTCTAAAATGGGAATGTGACAAGTTGGCCAGTGAGAAATCAGAGATGCAACGACACTATGTCATGTATTATGAGATGTCCCGTGGCTTGAACATTGAAATGCACAAACAGACGGAAATTGTCAAAAGATTAAATGGGATTTGCATCCAGGTGGTGCCGTATCTGTCCCAAGAACATCAGCAACAGGTTTTGGGAGCCATTGAGAGAGCAAAGCAAGTGACTGTTCCAGAATTGAATTCTATTCTTCACCGTCACCATCAGCTACCGACCTGGTAAGCCAATGGGAAGGCCGACGGACTGTCCAGGCAAACGGAACTTTTACCCTAACAGCAGACCGGACATCCCCAAGTTGACCCGAAAAGGATCAATCCGGGTCTGCCGGAGTGTTCCACAAAAGGGGTGCAGTGTAACGGACGTATGAACTATTCTGCCGGGACATCCTATAATACTCCTACAGTGAGGTCTACAAAGAACTGCATGGCTCGTTACCATTGGATTTACCACATTGTATTCTGAGCTCAAAGGGTTAATTATACAAGGGACTTTTTCACTGCTGAATGCTAATATTCCCTTTACATAGCTAATGGACTCTCCTTTGTGCAGTAACAGCCTCCTGCCAGGTGTATGCTAACGTGATGATCTGTGAGTGTTTAATTGTTTTAAAGGTTAATTGAATTCTATTGTCTGATCAAGTCATGTTAAATAAGATTGGAGCCAAATGGTCTAGAGACTGATTGATTTTAGGGAATGTCATTATTTCAAAGTATGTGTGTGAAGGGGGGGGGGCGGAGAGTGTCATTGTTCATGTAAGCTTGTAACCATATAAAAAGTGAGGTGAAATGTGCAATAAAAGTCAGTCCTGCTTGACTCTGCAAACGTAATCCGTCTCGTTTCTTGAAAGGGCGTTCGATGGGATATACCGGCGGTACCTGCATATCGCAGCTTGCCAGGGAAAAGGACGTCGCCAACGGCTGAGACCCTCACACTAGTCCGGGTAGCTGTTACAGCAGGCTTGGGAGAGTTGAGGGAGTTGGGGGAGTTGAGGGAGTTGAGGGAGTTGAGTGAGTTGGGGGAGTTGGGAGAGTTGGGGGATTTGGGAGAGTGGGGGAGAGTGGGGGGAGTTGGGGAGAGTGGGGGGAGTTGGGAGAGTTGGGGGATTTGGGAGCGTGGGGGAGAGTGGGGGGAGTTGGGGGGAGTTGGGGGAGTTGGGGGAGTTGGGAGAGTGGGGAGAGTTGAGGGAGTTGGGGGAGTTGGGAGAGTTGGGGAGAGTGGGGGGAGTTGGGAGAGTGGGGGGAGTTGGGAGAGTGAGGGGAGTTGGGAGAGTTGGGGGGAGTTGGGAGAGTGAGGGGAGTTGGGGGAGTTGGGAGAGTTGGGGAGAGTTGGGAGAGTGAGGGGAGTTGGGAGAGTTGGGGGAGTTGGGAGAGTGGGGGGAGTTGGGAGAGTGGGGGGAGTTGGGAGAGTTGGGGGATTTGGGAGAGTGGGGGGAGTTGGGAGAGTTGGGGGATTTGGGAGAGTGGGGGGAGTTGGGAGAGTGGGGGGAGTTGGGAGAGTGGGGGGAGTTGGGAGAGTGGGGGGGAGTTGGGAGAGTTGGGAGAGTTGGGGGGAGTTGGGAGAGTGGGGGAGTTGGGAGAGTTGGGAGAGTTGGGGGGAGTTGGGAGAGTTGGGAGAGTGGGGGGATTTGGGAGAGTGGGGGGAGTTGGGAGAGTGAGGGGAGTGGGGGGAGTTGGGGGAGTTGGGAGAGTTGGGGGAGTTGGGTGAGTTGGGGGGAGTTGGGGGATGGTTGTCGTATGAGGGGGGGGTTCCCTTCTCTAAAATTAGAGTCGGTTTATATGAAGGGAAAACTCTTTGTTTACAAACAGAATTAATCAGCCGGGAAACGTAATTTACTGACATTGTTTTTTTCTTATCAATATGAGTTTTGCTGTTGTAAGTTCTGTACATCCTTCAGAGGAGGCACATCACAGGGCAGTCTGATGAAAGAAATGTTAATGTTGACCTTTTATGTGTACAGTGAATTATAAGATATATTATACAGAGTGACATCACCGCTCTCCAGATATAAGATATATTATACAGAGTGACATCACCGCTCTCCAGATATAAGATTATTATACAGAGTGACATCACCACTCTCCAGATATAAGATATATTATACAGAGTGACATCACCGCTCTCCAGATATAAGATATATTATACAGAGTGACATCACCGCCCTCCAGATATAAGATATATTATACAGAGTGACATCACCTCTCTCCAGATATAAGATATATTATACAGAGTGACATCACCGCCCTCCAGATATAAGATATATTATACAGAGTGACATCACCGCTCTCCAGATATAAGATATATTATACAGAGTGACATCACCGCCCTCCAGATATAAGATATATTATACAGAGTGACATCACCGCCCTCCAGATATAAGATATATTATACAGAGTGACATCACCGCCCTCCAGATATAAGATTATTATACAGAGTGACATCACCACTCTCCAGATATAAGATATATTATACAGAGTGACATCACCGCTCTCCAGATATAAGATATATTATACAGAGTGACATCACCGCCCTCCAGATATAAGATATATTATACAGAGTGACATCACCACTCTCCAGATATAAGATATATTATACAGAGTGACATCACCGCCCTCCAGATATAGGATTATTATGGGGTGGGGGTTGTACTACATATACAGTATATAATACTCGGTGTATACAGAGATATCCCGGGCTGTGTGTAGAATACATTGGTCGGTGCAGGCCATCCTGCGATGGATTATCTGGTAGAAGCACATATCCGGGGCCCCCCGGGACCCCCCCCCCCCCCCGGCTCTCCTCCATACGCTCTTCTTATCACTGGACTCGGCTCTTTGTGGTGAACTATTTTTATGTCAGTTTCCTGAAAAGCCGCGATGATCCAGTAAGCGCCTTCTCTGCCGCTGAGCGCCCCATAATGAGGGGCCCCCTCCCCCCACACGTATAAACTGCCAGCTTTGCGGATCGTAGAAAAAATATTCCAGGTGACCCGACGATTATAAGAAACGTTCTGGAACCCGACCTTCTCTGGAGAATTCGGGCGATTACATGTCCGGGGGGGCGTCACAAAGCCCACTTCTTCTAAGGGTGACTCTTCCTCTAAACACCCCCCAATGTTCTCCTATCAGGAAGAGAAACATCACGAGCGCGTCTAGGAGACGAGCGTCTGGGGCCGGGCATTAGAGGTGCACCTAAAAGTGTCCAATGCATTTCAATGGCCAGAAAATATTACTGTCCTTCCAACTAGGGGGGCCAGACATTCATGTCAGTGAAAGGAATAGTGTCCCATCATTGGTATCAGTGGGAGGAATAGTGTCCCATCATTGGTGTCAGTGGAGGGGAATAGTGTCCCATCATTGGTATCAGTGGGAGGAATAGTGTCCCATCATTGGTATCAGTGGGAGGAATAGTGTCCCATCATTGGTATCAGTGGGAGGAATAGTGTCCCATCATTGGTATCAGTGGGAGGAATAGTGTCCCATCATTGGTATCAGTGGGAGGAATAGTGTCCCATCATTGGTATCAGTGGGAGGAATAGTGTCCCATCATTGGTGTCAGTGGAGGGGAATAGTGTCCCATCATTGGTATCAGTGAAAGGAATAGTGTCCCATCATTGGTATCAGTGGGAGGAATAGTGTCCCATCATTGGTATCAGTGGGAGGAATAGTGTCCCATCATTGGTGTCAGTGGGAGGAATAGTGTCCCATCATTGGTGTCAGTGGGAGGAATAGTGTCCCATCATTGGTGTCAGTGGGAGGAATAGTGTCCCATCATTGGTATCAGTGGGGGGAATAGTGTCCCATCATTGGTATCAGTGGGAGGAATAGTGTCCCATCATTGGTGTCAGTGGGAGGAATAGTGTCCCATCATTGGTGTCAGTGGGAAGAATAGTGTCCCATCATTGGTGTCAGTGGGGGGAATAGTGTCCCGTCATTGGTGTCAGTGGGAGGAATAGTGTCCCATCATTGGTATCAGTGGGAGGAATAGTGTCCCATCATTGGTGTCAGTGGGAGGAATAGTGTCCCATCATTGGTGTCAGTGGGGGGAATAGTGTCCCATCATTGGTGTCAGTGGGGGGAATAGTGTCCCATCATTGGTGTCAGTGGGGGGAATAGTGTCCCATCATTGGTGTCAGTGGGAGGAATAGTGTCCCGTCATTGGTGTCAGTGGGAGGAATAGTGTCCCGTCATTGGTGTCAGTGGGAGGAATAGTGTCCCATCATTGGTGTCAGTGGGAGGAATAGTGTCCCGTCATTGGTGTCAGTGGGAGGAATAGTGTCCCGTCATTGGTGTCAGTGGGGGGAATAGTGTCCCATCATTGGTGTCAGTGGGAGGAATAGTGTCCCATCATTGGTATCAGCAGGAGGAATAGTGTCCCATCATTGGTGTCAGTGGGGGGAATAGTGTCCCATCATTGGTGTCAGTGGGGGGAATAGTGTCCCATCATTGGTGTCAGTGGGAGGAAATGACACAAGGGTCGGACGGCGGTGAGGCGGCGTTTTTGGTTACGTGTGCGATTTATTTTTTCCCTCTCCTGCAAACATCTCATCTCAGTGATCCGGGAAGGAATTAATAGCTATTATAAGAAAGCGCCCCAATACAATCCGTGGCGCGGGATCGGAAGGCGCGGGACGCGCTCGCTGAGGGGTAATGTGGCAGAACGGGCCTGGGAACAGCGCGGTGTCAGAGGTCGCTGTGCAGTCTGGGTAAAACGTGAAGATCTCCAATTCATCCGACTCTGGAAATAATTAGATGTAATTGGTCTGATGACATCACACTTCCCGAGGAACGGAGGAGTGGCGTTCACTGCACAGGATAACGGCGGGGTCACCTGACAACCCTTCTAACATTGAAGGGACTTCCTCTTCAATTCCCAACTCAGGGGCTTCCCCTCCCCCTACAACAAATATGGTGGCAAAGAATGGGGCTCATTCACATCACTTACCCTCTCATCCACCAAGATAAGTTTATAAACCTGGCATTCAAGGGGTTCATTCAGGGCCCCCATCTACTTCCTGGACTGAGATGACACAATCCCGGCCTGTGATTGCGGTTCCCGTTCCCATGATGTTTCAGATTCTGGATTTGGGATTATATGGAAATGATCGGATCTCGTAATTCGTCGGGAATAATTTGGTGTCGGTGAGGCTCCTGGGTGACACAATGATAAAGTCCGGGGGTCTCGGTGGGGGTGGGGAGCGATGTCAGTGGGGGGTCTCGGCGGGGGTGGGGAGCGATGTCAGTGGGGGGTCTCAGCGGGGGTGGGGAGCGATGTCAGGGGGGTCTCGGCGGGGGTGGGGAGCGATGTCAGTGGGGGGTCTCGGCGGGGGTGGGGGGCGATGTCAGTGGGGGGTCTCGGCGGGGGTGGGGGGCGATGTCAGTGGGGGCGATGTCAGTGGGGGGTCTCGGCGGGGGTGGGGAGTGATGTCAGTGGGGGGTCTCGGCGGGGTGGGGAGTGATGTTAGTGGGGGGTCTCGGCGGGGAGCGATGTCAGTGGGGGGTCTCGGCGGGGGTGGGGGGTGATGTCAGTGGGGGGTCTCGGCGGGGGTGGGGGGTGATGTCAGTGGGGGGTCTCGAGGGGGTGGGGAGTGATGTTAGTGGGGGGTCTCGGCGGGAGTGATGTCAGTGGGGGGTCTTGGCGGGGGTGGGGGGCGATGCCAGTGGGGGGTCTTTGCGGGGGTGGGGAGCGATGTCAGTGGGGGGTCTCGGCGGGGGTGGGGAGCGATGTCAGTGGGGGGTCTCGGCAGGGTGGGGAGTGATGTCAGTGGGGGGTCTCGGCGGGGGTAGGGAGTGATGTCAGTGGGGGTGGGAAGTGAAGTCAGTGGGGGGTCTCGGCGGGGGTGGGGAGTCATGTCAGTGGGGGGTCTCGGCGGGGGTGGGGAGCGATGTCAGTGGGGGGTCTCGGCGGGGGTGGGGGGCGATGCCAGTGGGGGGTCTTGGCGGGGGTGGGGAGCGATGTCAGTGGGGGTGGGGAGTGATGTCAGTGGGGGGGTCTCGGCGGGAGTGATGTCAGTGGGGGGTCTCGGCGGGGGTGGGGAGCAATGTCAGTGGGGGGTCTCGGCGGGAGTGATGTCAGTGGGGGGTCTCGGCGGGGGTGGGGAGTGATGTCAGTGGGGGGTCTCGGCGGGGGTGGGGGCGATGTCAGCGGGGGTGGGGGCGATGTCAGTGGGGGGTCTCGGCGGGGGTGGGGAGCGATGTCAGTGGGGGGGTCTCGGCGGGGGTGGGGGGCGATGTCAGTGGGGGGGTCTCGGCGGGGGTGGGGGGTCTCGGCGGGAGTGATGTCAGTGGGGGGGTCACGTCACCATCCCGTTATTTTGATAATTTCATTGGAAGTCGTCTCTTTTCTCCGGAACAGAATTGCAGATATTTTAGTTCCAAGGAAAAGCAAATCTCATCCTCACATTCCTTTTCTTCCAGAATTCCCTAGAAGACGTTCCAGAAATGTCCGTTTACAATGGGGGGGGGGTAGATTGGTGGTCATTTGTCACTAGTGGGGGCTGGAGGGGTCTGATGGGGTGCATTTTTGGTCACTGGGGGCTTGAAGGGTACCATGAGAGTCACTGGGGGGGGGGGGGGGAGAAGGTTGCTGTGGTGATTAGTGGAGCTGTAGAGGTACATTGGTGGTCTGGTCAGTGGTGGCCGGTGGGGTACATTGGTGGTCTGGTCAGTGGTGGCCGGTGGGGTACATTGGTGGTCAGTGGTGGCCGGTGGGGTACATTGGTGGTCTGGTCAGTGGTGGCCGGTGGGGTACATTGTTGGTCTGGTCCGTGGTGGCCGGTGAGGTACATTGTTGGTCTGGTCAGTGGTGGCCGGTGAGGTACATTGGTGGTCTGGTCAGTGGTGGCCGGTGGGGTACATTGGTGGTCTGGTCCGTGGTGGCCGGTGGGGTACATTGGTGGTCAGTGGTGGCCGGTGGGGTACGTTGGTGGTCAGTGGTGGCCGGTGGGGTACATTGGTGGTCTGGTCAGTGGTGGCCGGTGGGGTACATTGTTGGTCTGGTCAGTGGTGGCCGGTGAGGTACATTGGTGGTCTGGTCAGTGGTGGCCGGTGGGGTACATTGGTGGTCTGGTCAGTGGTGGCCGGTGGGGTACATTGGTGGTCTGGTCAGTGGTGGCCGGTGAGGTACATTGGTGGTCTGGTCAGTGGTGGCCGGTGGGGTACATTGGTGGTCTGGTCAGTGGTGGCCGGTGGGGTACATTGGTGGTCTGGTCAGTGGTGGCCGGTGGGGTACATTGGTGGTCTGGTCAGTGGTGGCCGGTGGGGTACATTTGTGGTCTGGTCAGTGGTGGCCGGTGGGGTACATTGGTGGTCTGGTCAGTGGTGACCGGTGGGGTACATTGGTGGTCAGTGGTGGCCGGTGGGGTACATTGGTGGTCAGTGGTGGCCGGTGGGGTACATTGGTGGTCTGGTCCGTGGTGGCCAGTGGGGTACATTGGTGGTCTGGTCAGTGGTGGCCGGTGAGGTACATTGGTGGTCTGGTCAGTGGTGGCCGGTGAGGTACATTGGTGGTCTGGTCAGTGGTGGCCGGTGGGGTACATTGGTGGTCTGGTCAGTGGTGGCCGGTGGGGTACATTGGTGGTCTGGTCAGTGGTGGCCGGTGGGGTACATTGGTGGTCTGGTCAGTGGTGGCCGGTGGGGTACATTGGTGGTCTGGTCAGTGGTGGCCGGTGGGGTACATTGGTGGTCTGGTCAGTGGTGGCCGGTGGGGTACATTGGTGGTCTGGTCAGTGGTGGCCGGTGGGGTACATTGGTGGTCTGGTCAGTGGTGGCCGGTGGGGTACATTGGTGGTCTGGTCAGTGGTGGCCGGTGGGGTACATTGGTGGTCTGGTCAGTGGTGGCCGGTTGGGTACATTGGTGGTCAGTGGTGGCCGGTGGGGTACATTGGTGGTCTGGTCAGTGGTGGCCGGTGGGGTACATTGTTGGTCTGGTCAGTGGTGGCCGGTGAGGTACATTGGTGGTCTGGTCAGTGGTGGCCGGTGGGGTACATTGTTGGTCTGGTCAGTGGTGGCCGGTGAGGTACATTGGTGGTCTGGTCAGTGGTGGCCGGTGAGGTACATTGGTGGTCTGGTCAGTGGTGGCCGGTGGGGTACATTGGTGGTCTGGTCAGTGGTGGCCGGTGGGGTACATTGGTGGTCTGGTCATTGGTGGCCGGTGGGGTACATTGGTGGTCTGGTCAGTAGTGGCCGGTGGGGTACATTGGTGGTCAGTGGTGGCCGGTGGGGTACATTGGTGGTCTGGTCAGTGGTGGCCGGTGGGGTACATTGGTGGTCTGGTCAGTGGTGGCCGGTGGGGTACATTGGTGGTCTGGTCAGTGGTGGCCGGTGGGGTACATTGGTGGTCAGTGGTGGCCGGTGGGGTACATTGGTGGTCTGGTCAGTGGTGGCCGGTGGGGTACATTGGTGGTCTGGTTAGCGGTGGCCGGTGGGGTACATTGGTGGTCTGGTCAGTGGTGGCCGGTGGGGTACATTGGTGGTCTGGTCAGTGGTGGCCGGTGGGGTACATTGGTGGTCTGGTCAGTGGTGGCCGGTGGGGTACATTGGTGGTCTGGTTAGCGGTGGCCGGTGGGGTACATTGGTGGTCTGGTCAGTGGTGGCCGGTGGGGTACATTGGTGGTCTGGTTAGCGGTGGCCGGTGGGGTACATTGGTGGTCTGGTCAGTGGTGGCCGGTGGGGTACATTGGTGGTCTGGTCATTGGTGGCCGGTGGGGTACATTGGTGGTCTGGTCAGTAGTGGCCGGTGGGGTACATTGGTGGTCAGTGGTGGCCGGTGGGGTACATTGGTGGTCTGGTCAGTGGTGGCCGGTGGGGTACATTGGTGGTCTGGTCAGTGGTGGCCGGTGGGGTACATTGGTGGTCTGGTCAGTGGTGGCCGGTGGGGTACATTGGTGGTCTGGTCAGTGGTGGCCGGTGGGGTACATTGGTGGTCTGGTCAGTGGTGGCCGGTGGGGTACATTGGTGGTCAGTGGTGGCCGGTGGGGGTACATTGGTGGTCTGGTCAGTGGTGGCCGGTGGGGTACATTGGTGGTCTGGTCAGTGGTGGCCGGTGGGGTACATTGGTGGTCTGGTCAGTGGTGGCCGGTGGGGGTACATTGGTGGTCTGGTTAGCGGTGGCCGGTGGGGTACATTGGTGGTCTGGTCAGTGGTGGCCGGTGGGGTACATTGGTGGTCTGGTCAGTGGTGGCCGGTGGGGTACATTGGTGGTCTGGTTAGCGGTGGCCGGTGGGGTACATTGGTGGTCTGGTCAGTGGTGGCCGGTGGGGTACATTGGTGGTCTGGTCAGTGGTGGCCGGTGGGGTACATTGGTGGTCTGGTCAGTGGTGGCCGGTGGGGTACATTGGTGGTCTGGTCAGTGGTGGCCGGTGGGGTACATTGGTGTTGGATGAAGACAAATACAGGACAATCTTAGAAGAAAACCTGTTAGAGTTTGCAAAAGACTTGAGACCGGGGGGGGGGGGAGGTTCACCTTCCAGCAGGACAACGACCCTAAAGTACAGCCAGAGCCACAATGGAATGGAAGAGATCAAAGCCTATTCATGTGTTAGAATGGCCCAGTCACAGTCCAGACCTAAATCCTGAGCTTTACTGACCAATCACAGCAGAAGATAGCGATGATCGGAAGCCACGCAGGACCCCTTCATCAGGCATGGTCACATGGTCACAAAGTCACATGGTCACAAAGTCACATGGTCACAAGCCTGATGAAGGGGTCCCGCGTGGCTTCCGAATCATCGCTATCTTCTGCTGTGATTGGTCAGTAAAGCTCCGGACCCCTTTGTGAAGTTCTCTGGGGGGCTGGTGACATGTTTCTTGCCTCGAACGCATTAGAGAGACGTGGCTTTGGACACATTTTCCTCCCCTGGAGTCCAGCAGAGGAAGGAAGAAGGTCTCTGTCTTGTGACCACGGCTGCCCTGTGGCCCCCATTCATATACTGGGGGGGGGGGGGGACTTGATGTTCTTTATAAATTAGAAAACCTTTCCAGGCACATTTCAGGATCTGGTTGTTTATCAGGATGATGTTGGTGTCTCGGGCCCCGGACAGCCGTGGTAAGGTGAGGGGCCACGTGGCCGCTGCAGAGAGATGACGTTTATGACTGATGGTTGTTTAATGAACTTTCGATGGGATGACAAATGTCACAAACGGCTTAAACCCGGGAAGATGGAGGCCAGATCCTCCCGGGCCGCTCTATGGAAGCCGTACATCTTCACCACGACACATGGCCTGTGTAAACTGTTTAGAAATCTCAGCAGAGACAAAACAGCCTTCCTGGTGTAACGGGAGCGAACCCCGCCTCCTCGCTAAGTGCGACCTCTTCACCGTCCTTCTCAATTGTCGCCGTGGCCTCGTGTCCCCCGCTATGCGTCGCTTCCAGCCTGTCAAGCAAATGAATGGTGAGGGATCAGTTTGTATTATAAGGAGCGCTGACAAGGAGCAGCCCGACCCCCGCCTTACATTTCCTCCAGAAGAAATGAGAAATTCAAGATATTTACATCGGCGGGATCAGCCGGCGCGGCGAATGGTGTATTTCAAGGCAAGATGGAGGACTTGACAGCGCCATATCTCTTTTGGTGAAGTGCGTGGAGGATGGGGGACGCGTGCGCATTCCAGGGGCCCCAAATGGGAAATAAACTCAAATACTTTAATGGTGCAGATGGGGATGTCAGGGGGGAGAGACGAGGCAGACTGGGGACTCACCATAATGGGGGGAGAGACGAGGCAGACTGGGGACTCACCATAATGGGGGGGGGGGGAGACGAGGCAGACTGGGGACTCACCATAATGGGGGGAGAGACGAGGCAGACTGGGGACTCACCATAATGGGGGGAGAGACGAGGCAGACTGGGGACTCACCATAATGGGGGGGGAGACAAGGCAGACTGGGGACTCACCATAATGGGGGGAGAGACGAGGCAGACTGGGGACTCACCATAATGGGGGGAGAGACGAGGTAGACTGGGGACTCACCATAATGGGGGGACTAGAGGCAGACTGGGGACTCACCATAATGGGGGGAGAGACGAGGCAGACTGGGGACTCACCATAATGGGGGGAGAAACAAGGCAGACTGGGGACTCACCATAATGGGGGGAGAGACGAGGCAGACTGGGGACTCACCATAATGGGGGGAGAGACGAGGCAGACTGGGGACTCACCATAATGGGGGGAGAGACGAGGCAGACTGGGGACTCACCATAATGGGGGGGGAGAGACGAGGCAGACTGGGGACTCACCAGAATGGGGGGAGAGATGAGGCAGACTGGGAACTCACCATAATGGGGGGAGAGACGAGGCAGAGTGGGGACTCACCATAATGGGGGGAGAGACGAGGCAGACTGGGGACTCACCATAATGGGGGGAGAGACGAGGCAGACTGGGGACTCACCATAATGGGGGGAGAGACGAGGCAGACTGGAGACTCACCATAATGGGGGGAGAGACGAGGCAGATTGGGGACTCACCATAATGGGGGGAGAGACGAGGCAGACTGGGGACTCACCATAATGGGGGGGATACGAGGCAGACTGGGGACTCACCATAATGGGGGGACTAGAGGCAGACTGGGGACTCACCATAATGGGGGGAGAGACGAGGCAGCGCCGGGGACTCACCATAATGGGGGGAGAGAAGAGGCAGACTGGGGACTCACCATAATGGGGGGAGAGACGAGGCAGACTGGGGACTCACCATAATGGGGGGAGAGATGAGGCAGACTGGGGACTCACCATAATGGGGGGAGAGAAGAGGCAGACTGGGGACTCACCATAATGGGGGGAGAGAAGAGGCAGACTGGGGACTCACCATAATAGAGGGAGAGAAGAGGCAGACTGGGGACTCACCATAATGGGGGGAGAGACGAGGCAGACTGGGGACTCACCATAATGGGGGGAGAGACGAGGCAGACTGGGGACTCACCATAATGGGGGGAGAGACGAGGCAGACTGGGGACTCACCATAATGGGGGCAGAGACGAGGCAGACTGGGGACTCACCATAATGGGGGGAGAGACGAGGCAGACTGGGGACTCACCATAATGGGGGGAGAGACGAGGCAGACTGGGGACTCACCATAATGGGGGGAGAGACGAGGCAGACTGGGGACTCACCATAATGGGGGGAGAGACGAGGCAGACTGGGGACTCACCATAATGGGGGCAGAGACGAGGCAGACTGGGGACTCACCATAATGGGGGGAGAGAAGAGGCAGACTGGGGACTCACCATAATGGGGGGAGAGACGAGGCAGACTGGGGACTCACCATAATAGAGGGAGAGACGAGGCAGACTGGGGACTCACCATAATGGGGGGGAGAGACGAGGCAGACTGGGGACTCACCATAATGGGGGGAGAGACGAGGCAGACTGGGGACTCACCATAATAGAGGGAGAGACGAGGCAGACTGGGGACTCACCATAATGGGGGGAGAGAAGAGGCAGACTGGGGACTCACCATAATAGAGGGAGAGAAGAGGCAGACTGGGGACTCACCATAATGGGGGGAGAGACGAGGCAGACTGGGGACTCACCATAATGGGGGGAGAGATGAGGCAGACTGGGGACTCACCATAATGGGGGGAGAGAAGAGGCAGACTGGGGACTCACCATAATAGAGGGAGAGAAGAGGCAGACTGGGGACTCACCATAATGGGGGGAGAGAAGAGGCAGACTGGGGACTCACCATAATGGGGGGAGAGAAGAGGCAGACTGGGGACTCACCATAATAGAGGGAGAGAAGAGGCAGACTGGGGACTCACCATAATGGGGGGAGAGACGAGGCAGACTGGGGACTCACCATAATGGGGGGACTAGAGGCAGACTGGGGACTCACCATAATGGGGGGAGAGACGAGGCAGACTGGGGACTCACCATAATGGGGGGAGAGACGAGGCAGCGCCGGGGACAAGGTAAGCCAGGGCTCAAGGCGAGGAGAGGAAAAAATGCCCCTGAATTGGTGTCACCGGAAGGAAAAAATGCCCCTGAATTGGTGTCACCGGAAGGAAAATATGTCCCTGAATTGGTGTCACTGAAAATAAAAGATGTTCTGGGGTCGGTGGTGTCATTGGAGGGAAAATAAAAAGTACAATTAGAAAAGACGAAGCGTCTCGGATCCCTCTGCCCGCTCATCGCCCTTCCCGTCCAATCAGCAGCAGGCAGTCGGGGGAGAGGTCACCTTGTGATTGCCGCAATCTTCAATTAGGAATAAATGGGAACGATCGAAGTTCCGCAATCAGCGTGATTGTGCGCAGAGGAAGTCTTCCCTCACCTGTCACTTCTCATCTCATCGTCTCTGTGGGGCCCCGTGTCCCCCCAACGCTTCTCATCTCATCGTCTCTGTGGGGCCCCGTGTCCCCCCAACGCTTCTCATCTCATCGTCTCTGCGGGGCCCCCGTGTCCCCCCCAACGCTTCTCATCTTATCGTCTCTGCGGGGCCCCCGTGTCCCCCCAACGCTTCTCATTTCATCGTCTCTGTGGGGCCCCGTGTCCCCCCAACGCTTCTCATCTCATCGTCTCTGCGGGGCCCCGTGTCCCCCCAACGCTTCTCATCTCATCGTCTCTGTGGGGCCCCGTGTCCCCCCAACGCTTCTCATCTCATCGTCTCTGTGGGGCCCCGTGTCCCCCCAACGCTTCTCATCTCATCGTCTCTGCGGGGCCACGTGTCCCCCCAACGCTTCTCATTTCATCGTCTCTGCGGGCCCCGTGTCCCCCCAACGCTTCTCATTTCATTGTCTCTGTGGGGCCCCGTGTCCCCCCAACGCTTCTCATCTCATCGTCTCTGCGGGGCCCCGTGTCCCCCCAACGCTTCTCATCTCATCGTCTCTGTGGGGCCCCGTGTCCCCCCAACGCTTCTCATCTCATCGTCTCTGCGGGGCCCCGTGTCCCCCCAACGCTTCTCATCTCATCGTCTCTGTGGGGCCCCGTGTCCCCCCAACGCTTCTCATCTCATCGTCTCTGTGGGGCCCCGTGTCCCCCCAACGCTTCTCATCTCATCGTCTCTGCGGGGCCACGTGTCCCCCCAACGCTTCTCATTTCATCGTCTCTGCGGGCCCCGTGTCCCCCCAACGCTTCTCATTTCATTGTCTCTGTGGGGCCCCGTGTCCCCCCAACGCTTCTCATCTCATCGTCTCTGCGGGGCCACTTGTCCCCCCAACGCTTCTCATCTCATCGTCTCTGCGGGGCCCCCGTGTCCCCCCAACGCTTCTCATCTCATCGTCTCTGTGGGGCCCCTTGTCCCCCCAACGCTTCTCATTTCATCGTCTCTGCGGGGCCCCGTGTCCCCCCAACGCTTCTCATTTCATCGTCTCTGTGGGGCCCCGTGTCCCCCCAACTCTTCTCATTTCATTGTCTCTGCGGGGCCCCGTGTCCCCCCAACACTTCTCATTTCATCGTCTCTGCGGGGCCCCCGTGTCCCCCCAACGCTTCTCATCTCATCGTCTCTGCGGGGCCCCCGTGTCCCCCCAACGCTTCTCATCTCATCATCTCTGCGGGGCCCCCGTGTCCCCCCCAACGCTTCTCATCTCATCGTCTCTGCGGGGCCCCGTGTCCCCCCAACGCTTCTCATTTCATCGTCTCTGCGGGGCCCCGTGTCCCCCCAACGCTTCTCATCTCATCGTCTCTGCGGGGCCCCGTGTCCCCCCAACGCTTCTCATGTCATCGTCTCTGCGGGGCCCCGTGTCCCCCCAACGCTTCTCATTTCATCGTCTCTGCGGGCCCCGTGTCCCCCCAACGCTTCTCATTTCATCGTCTCTGTGGGGCCCCGTGTCCCCCCAACGCTTCTCATCTCATCGTCTCTGCGGGGCCACGTGTCCCCCCAACGCTTCTCATTTCATCGTCTCTGCGGGCCCCGTGTCCCCCCAACGCTTCTCATTTCATCGTCTCTGTGGGGCCCCGTGTCCCCCCAACGCTTCTCATCTCATCGTCTCTGCGGGGCCACTTGTCCCCCCAACGCTTCTCATCTCATCGTCTCTGTGGGGCCCCGTGTCCCCCCAACGCTTCTCATCTCATCGTCTCTGTGGGGCCCCGTGTCCCCCCAACGCTTCTCATCTCATCGTCTCTGCGGGCCCCGTGTCCCCCCAACGCTTCTCATTTCATCGTCTCTGCGGGCCCCTTGTCCCCCCAACGCTTCTCATTTCATCGTCTCTGCGGGGCCCCCGTGTCCCCCCAACGCTTCTCATCTCATCGTCTCTGCGGGGCCCCGTGTCCCCCCAACGCTTCTCATCTCATCGTCTCTGCGGGGCCCCGTGTCCCCCCAACGCTTCTCATCTTATCGTCTCTGCGGGCCCCGTGTCCCCCCAACGCTTCTCATCGTCTCTGCGGGGCCCCGTGTCCCCCCAACGCTTCTCATTTCATCGTCTCTGCGGGGCCCCGTGTCCCCCCAACGCTTCTCATTTCATCGTCTCTGCGGGGCCCCGTGTCCCCCCAACGCTTCTCATCTCATCGTCTCTGCGGGGCCCCGTGTCCCCCCAACGCTTCTCATTTCATTGTCTCTGCGGGGGCCCCGTGTCCCCCCAACGCTTCTCATCGTCTCTGCGGGGCCCCGTGTCCCCCCAACGCTTCTCATCTTATCGTCTCTGCGGGGCCCCCGTGTCCCCCCAACGCTTCTCATCTTATCGTCTCTGCGGGGCCCCGTGTCCCCCCAACGCTTCTCATTTCATTGTCTCTGCGGGGCCACGTGTCCCCCCAACGCTTCTCATTTCATCGTCTCTGCGGGGCCCCGTGTCCCCCCAACGCTTCTCATCTCATCGTCTCTGCGGGGCCCCCGTGTCCCCCCAACGCTTCTCATCTCATCGTCTCTGCGGGGCCCCGTGTCCCCCCAACGCTTCTCATCTCATCGTCTCTGCGGGGGCCCCGTGTCCCCCCAACGCTTCTCATCTCATCGTCTCTGCGGGGCCCCGTGTCCCCCCAACGCTTCTCATCTCATCGTCTCTGTGGGGCCCCGTGTCCCCCCAACGCTTCTCATCTCATCGTCTCTGTGGGGCCCCGTGTCCCCCCAACGCTTCTCATTTCATCGTCTCTGCGGGCCCCGTGTCCCCCCAACGCTTCTCATTTCATTGTCTCTGTGGGGCCCCGTGTCCCCCCAACGCTTCTCATCTCATCGTCTCTGCGGGGCCACGTGTCCCCCCAACGCTTCTCATTTCATCGTCTCTGCGGGCCCCGTGTCCCCCCAACGCTTCTCATTTCATTGTCTCTGCGGGGCCCCGTGTCCCCCCAACGCTTCTCATCTCATCGTCTCTGCGGGGCCCCGTGTCCCCCCAACGCTTCTCATCGTCTCTGCGGGGCCCCCGTGTCCCCCCAACGCTTCTCATCTCATCGTCTCTGCGGGGCCCCGTGTCCCCCCAACGCTTCTCATTTCATTGTCTCTGCGGGGCCCCCGTGTCCCCCCAACGCTTCTCATCTTATCGTCTCTGCGGGCCCCCGTGTCCCCCCAACGCTTCTCATCTTATCGTCTCTGTGGGGCCCCGTGTCCCCCCAACGCTTCTCATTTCATCGTCTCTGCGGGGCCCCAGTGTCCCCCCAACGCTTCTCATCTTATCGTCTCTGCGGGCCCCCGTGTCCCCCCAACGCTTCTCATTTCATTGTCTCTGCGGGGCCCCGTGTCCCCCCAACGCTTCTCATTTCATCGTCTCTGCGGGGCCCCAGTGTCCCCCCAACGCTTCTCATCTTATCGTCTCTGTGGGGCCCCGTGTCCCCCCAACGCTTCTCATTTCATCGTCTCTGCGGGGCCCCAGTGTCCCCCCAACGCTTCTCATCTTATCGTCTCTGCGGGGCCCCCGTGTCCCCCCAACGCTTCTCATTTCATCGTCTCTGCGGGGCCCCAGTGTCCCCCCAACGCTTCTCATCTTATCGTCTCTGCGGGCCCCCGTGTCCCCCCAACGCTTCTCATCTTATCGTCTCTGCGGGGCCCCGTGTCCCCCCAACGCTTCTCATTTCATCGTCTCTGCGGGGCCCCAGTGTCCCCCCAACGCTTCTCATCTTATCGTCTCTGCGGGCCCCCGTGTCCCCCCAACGCTTCTCATCTTATCGTCTCTGCGGGCCCCGTGTCCCCCCAACGCTTCTCATTTCATTGTCTCTGCGGGGGCCCCCGTGTCCCCCCAACGCTTCTCATCTCATCGTCTCTGCGGGGCCCCGTGTCCCCCCAACGCTTCTCATCTCATCGTCTCTGCGGGGCCCCCGTGTCCCCCCAACGCTTCTCATTTCATCGTCTCTGCGGGGCCCCAGTGTCCCCCCAACGCTTCTCATCTTATCGTCTCTGCGGGCCCCCGTGTCCCCCCAACGCTTCTCATCTTATCGTCTCTGCGGGCCCCCGTGTCCCCCCAACGCTTCTCATCTCATCGTCTCTGCGGGCCCCAGTGTCCCCCCAACGCTTCTCATTTCATCGTCTGACAAAAAATGTAAGTGGCTAAGGGGGCGTGGCAGGGGGTGTGTGCTTCACACTTTTGCTAATAGGTGTCCCTCCTCCTATTGGGCGATATGTGCGACGGCTGCTACAAAGTGTAGAAAGTTACAATGTTGCGGATCATCATTGGGCCCCGGATTCCGGAGTTGGGGGATTATATACAGAAGATGATGGGATCTCCTGATCCGGGGGATTTGGAGTCGGCGATCCTCCCTCCCGGGGGACGCAATGATGAAGTCCGGGGGTCTCATTTCATTGGAAGTCTCGTTATCCCGGAAAACAGATATTTTGGTTCTCAGGAAAGCAATTTCCATTCTCGTGTTTTGTCCAGAAAATCCCCAAATAATGTACAGAATTCCCCGGAAGACGAGGCGCGGGACGGAACGCTTTCAGGGGGGAGGGGATTATACAGCAAGGGCTCCTTGTAGGAGATGTGGAAATGCAGGGACCACTTTGGCCCCTTGGGGCCCTTATTACTTCATTTGATCCCTGTTGTTTTATTGATTGTACAGCAAGGGCCCTGGAAGGGTTTAAATGTTAAGAGAAAAGTCTGGGCTCCTTGTAGGAGGTAACCCCTGTGGAATTGAAGGGGACCCCGTGGCCCCTCAGGGCCCCAATCACTTAATCTAGTCCCTGTGTAGAGGGGATCATACAGTAAGGGCCCGGGAAGGGGTCTGAGAGAACAGGCTCCTTGCAGGAGACATTCCCAGAAGAGCCTGTGACATTCCTGGGGCCCCTGTGGCCCTTATGACTTCATGTGATCCCTGCTGTAGTGGGGATCACAAAGCAAGGGCCCTTGAAGGAGTTAAATGCTCAGAGAATAGTCTGGGCTCCTTGTAGAAGATGTGGGAGGTATATCTGCACAATCATGTGGCATTGCAGGGGCCCCTGTGGCCCTTTTTGCTTAATCCGATACTTGCTGTAGAGGGAATCACACAGCAAGGCCCCTGGAAGGGGTTAAACGCTCAGAGAATAGTCGGGGGGCTCCTTGAAGGCAGTCACTCCTGTGGAATTGCAGTGGCCCCTGTGGCCCTCATTTCTTCATCCGATCCCTGCTGTAGTATAGATGGTACAGCAAGGGCCCTGGAAGGGGTTAAACGCTCAGAGAATAGTCGGGGGGCTCCTTGAAGGCAGTAACTCCTGTGGAATTGCTGGGGCCCCTGTGGCCCTCATTACTTCATCTGATCCCTGCTGTAGTATAGATCGTACAGCAAGGGCCCTGGAAGGGGTTAAACCCTCAGAGAATAGTCGGGGGGCTCCTTGAAGGCAGTAACTCCTGTGGAATTGCAGTGGCCCCTGTGGCCCTCATTTCTTCATCCGATCCCTGCTGTAGTAGAGATCGTACAGCAAGGGCCCTGGAAGGGGTTAAACCCTCCTTGCCTTGCAGAGTGCGCCGTCTCTCGCTGGGCTGTTACATCACCCGGTGGCGAAATTCTTGCGGTTCGGCGTTTCCCCATCTGGGGTTTTGCAGTGAATGTGCCTCCAGGTGATGGACTCATAGTGGATTCATTGTCACCGAGCCCCCGCTAACAGCTGCAGGTGTCCCCCCCCCCCCTAAAATACACTCTGTCCTCGCGGTCCTCAACACGCAGGAAGGAACGGAATCGCAGACCTGCGGCGCACCTCTTACCTTCTTCATAGGAAGGTTTCACAAACCGGGGGAGGAAGGAGCTGCTGAAATGTCCTCTTCCCCAAATCTGCAAAATGTTTCAGAAACCAGGGTCGTGTATGGGCTCTAGGGTCGTGTATCTCTCTAGGGTCGTGTATGGCTCTAGGGTCGTGTATCTCTCTAGGGTCGTGTATGGCTCTAGGGTCGTGTATTGCTCTAGGGTCGTGTATTGCTCTAGGGTCGTGTATTACTCTAGGGTCGTGTATTGCTCTAGGGTCGTGTATTGCTCTAGGGTCGTGTATTACTCTAGGGTCGTGTATTGCTCTAGGGTCGTGTATTGCTCTAGGGTCGTGTATTACTCTAGGGTCGTGTATTACTCTAGGGTCGTGTATGGGCTCTAGGGTCGTGTATTGCTCTAGGGTCGTGTATTACTCTAGGGTCGTGTATTGCTCTAGGGTCGTGTATTGATCTAGGGTCGTGTATTGCTCTAGGGTCGTGTATTACTCTAGGGTCGTGTATTGCTCTAGGGTCGTGTATTACTCTAGGGTCGTGTATCACTCTAGGGTCGTGTATGGCTCTAGGGTCGTGTATTGCTCTAGGGTCGTGTATTGCTCTAGGGTCGTGTATGGGCTCTAGGGTCGTGTATTACTCTAGGGTCGTGTATTGCTCTAGGGTCTTGTATTACTCTAGGGTCGTGTATTGCTCTAGGGTCGTGTATGGGCTCTAGGGTCGTGTATTACTCTAGGGTCGTGTATTGCTCTAGGGTCTTGTATTACTCTAGGGTCGTGTATGGGCTCTAGGGTCGTGTATTGCTCTAGGGTCATGTATCGCTCTAGGGTCGTGTATCGCTCTAGGGTCGTGTATTACTCTAGGGTCGTGTATTACTCTAGGGTCGTGTATTACTCTAGGGTCGTGTATTGCTCTAGGGTCGTGTATTACTCTAGGGTCGTGTATCGCTCTAGGGTCGTGTATTACTCTAGGGTCGTGTATTACTCTAGGGTCGTGTATTGCTCTAGGGTCGTGTATTGCTCTAGGGTCGTGTATCGCTCTAGGGTCGTGTATTACTCTAGGGTCGTGTATCGCTCTAGGGTCGTGTATTGCTCTAGGGTCGTGTATTGCTCTAGGGTCGTGTATCGCTCTAGGGTCGTGTATCGCTCTAGGGTCGTGTATCTCTCTAGGGTCGTGTATCGCTCTAGGGTCGTGTATTGCTCTAGGGTCGTGTATTACTCTAGGGTCGTGTATTACTCTAGGGTCGTGTATTGCTCTAGGGTCGTGTATTACTCTAGGGTCGTGTATTGCTCTAGGGTCGTGTATGGGCTCTAGGGTCGTGTATTACTCTAGGGTCGTGTATTGCTCTAGGGTCGTGTATTACTCTAGGGTCGTGTATTGCTCTAGGGTCGTGTATGGGCTCTAGGGTCGTGTATTACTCTAGGGTCGTGTATTGCTCTAGGGTCGTGTATTGCTCTAGGGTCGTGTATTACTCTAGGGTCGTGTATTGCTCTAGGGTCGTGTATGGGCTCTAGGGTCGTGTATTGCTCTAGGGTCGTGTATTGCTCTAGGGTCGTGTATTGCTCTAGGGTCGTGTATTGCTCTAGGGTCGTGTATGGGCTCTAGGGTCGTGTATTACTCTAGGGTCGTGTATTGCTCTAGGGTCGTGTATTACTCTAGGGTCGTGTATTACTCTAGGGTCGTGTATTACTCTAGGGTCGTGTATGGGCTCTAGGGTCGTGTATTACTCTAGGGTCGTGTATTGATCTAGGGTCGTGTATTACTCTAGGGTCGTGTATTACTCTAGGGTCGTGTTTACTCTAGGGTCGTGTATTACTCTAGGGTCGTGTATTGCTCTAGGGTCGTGTATTGCTCTAGGGTCGTGTATGGCTCTAGGGTCGTGTATGGCTCTAGGGTCGTGTATGGGCTCTAGGGTCGTGTATTGCTCTAGGGTCGTGTATTACTCTAGGGTCGTGTATTACTCTAGGGTCGTGTATTGCTCTAGGGTCGTGTATGGGCTCTAGGGTCGTGTATGGGCTCTAGGGTCGTGTATGGCTCTAGGGTCGTGTATTACTCTAGGGTCGTGTATCGCTCTAGGGTCGTGTATCACTCTAGGGTCGTGTATTACTCTAGGGTCGTGTATTGCTCTAGGGTCGTGTATTACTCTAGGGTCGTGTATTACTCTAGGGTCGTGTATGGGCTCTAGGGTCGTGTATGGGCTCTAGGGTCGTGTATGGCTCTAGGGTCGTGTATTACTCTAGGGTCGTGTATTGCTCTAGGGTCGTGTATCACTCTAGGGTCGTGTATTACTCTAGGGTCGTGTATTGCTCTAGAGTCGTGTATGGGCTCTAGGGTCGTGTATGGGCTCTAGGGTCGTGTATGGGCTCTAGGGTCGTGTATGGGCTCTAGGGTCGTGTATTGCTCTAGGGTCGTGTATTGCTCTAGGGTCGTGTATTACTCTAGGGTCGTGTATTGCTCTAGGGTCGTGTATGGGCTCTAGGGTCGTGTATTGCTCTAGGGTCGTGTATTGCTCTAGGGTCGTGTATTACTCTAGGGTCGTGTATTACTCTAGGGTCGTGTATTACTCTAGGGTCGTGTATTGCTCTAGGGTCGTGTATTACTCTAGGGTCGTGTATTGCTCTAGGGTCGTGTATGGGCTCTAGGGTCGTGTATTACTCTAGGGTCGTGTATTGCTCTAGGGTCGTGTATGGGCTCTAGGGTCGTGTATGGCTCTAGGGTCGTGTATTACTCTAGGGTCGTGTATGGCTCTAGGGTCGTGTATTGCTCTAGGGTCGTGTATTACTCTAGGGTCGTGTATTACTCTAGGGTCGTGTATTACTCTAGGGTCGTGTATTGCTCTAGGGTCGTGTATGGCTCTAGGGTCGTGTATTACTCTAGGGTCGTGTATTACTCTAGGGTCGTGTATCACTCTAGGGTCGTGTATTGCTCTAGGGTCGTGTATTACTCTAGGGTCGTGTATGGGCTCTAGGGTCGTGTATTGCTCTAGGGTCGTGTATTGCTCTAGGGTCGTGTATCGCTCTAGGGTCGTGTATTACTCTAGGGTCGTGTATTGCTCTAGGGTCGTGTATGGGCTCTAGGGTCGTGTATTGCTCTAGGGTCGTGTATTGCTCTAGGGTCGTGTATCACTCTAGGGTCGTGTATCACTCTAGGGTCGTGTATTACTCTAGGGTCGTGTATTGCTCTAGGGTCGTGTATTGCTCTAGGGTCGTGTATGGGCTCTAGGGTCGTGTATTACTCTAGGGTCGTGTATTACTCTAGGGTCGTGTATTGCTCTAGGGTCGTGTATTGCTCTAGGGTCGTGTATGGCTCTAGGGTCGTGTATTACTCTAGGGTCGTGTATCACTCTAGGGTCGTGTATCACTCTAGGGTCGTGTATTGCTCTAGGGTCGTGTATTACTCTAGGGTCGTGTATGGGCTCTAGGGTCGTGTATCGCTCTAGGGTCGTGTATCGCTCTAGGGTCGTGTATTACTCTAGGGTCGTGTATTGCTCTAGGGTCGTGTATTGCTCTAGGGTCGTGTATTGCTCTAGGGTCGTGTATTGCTCTAGGGTCGTGTATCGCTCTAGGGTCGTGTATCGATCTAGGGTCGTGTATCGCTCTAGGGTCGTGTATTACTCTAGGGTCGTGTATTGCTCTAGGGTCGTGTATGGGCTCTAGGGTCGTGTATTGCTCTAGGGTCGTGTATTGCTCTAGGGTCGTGTATTACTCTAGGGTCGTGTATTGCTCTAGGGTCGTGTATTGCTCTAGGGTCGTGTATTACTCTAGGGTCGTGTAATGCTCTAGGGTCGTGTATTCATCTAGGGTCGTGTATTACTCTAGGGTCGTGTATTGCTCTAGGGTCGTGTATTGCTCTAGGGTCGTGTATTACTCTAGGGTCGTGTATTACTCTAGGGTCGTGTATGGGCTCTAGGGTGGTGTATTGCTCTAGGGTCGTGTATCACTCTAGGGTCGTGTATCGCTCTAGGGTCGTGTATCACTCTAGGGTCGTGTATTACTCTAGGGTCGTGTATTACTCTAGGGTCGTGTATTACTCTAGGGTCGTGTATGGGCTCTAGGGTCGTGTATTGCTCTAGGGTCGTGTATGGGCTCTAGGGTCGTGTATTGCTCTAGGGTCGTGTATGGGCTCTAGGGTCGTGTATTACTCTAGGGTCGTGTATTACTCTAGGGTCGTGTATTCCTCTAGGGTCGTGTATTACTCTAGGGTCGTGTATCGCTCTAGGGTCGTGTATTACTCTAGGGTCGTGTATTCCTCTAGGGTCGTGTATTGCTCTAGGGTCGTGTATCACTCTAGGGTCGTGTATGGCTCTAGGGTCGTGTATTACTCTAGGGTCGTGTATTGGCTCTAGGGTCGTGTATTGTCTCTAGGGTCGTGTATTGCTCTAGGGTCGTGTATTGCTCTAGGGTCGTGTATTGCTCTAGGGTCGTGTATTACTCTAGGGTCGTGTATTGGCTCTAGGGTCGTGTATTGTCTCTAGGGTCGTGTATTGCTCTAGGGTCGTGTATTGCTCTAGGGTCGTGTATTGCTCTAGGGTCGTGTATTGCTCTAGGGTCGTGTATTACTCTAGGGTCGTGTATGGGCTCTAGGGTCGTGTATTACTCTAGGGTCGTGTATTACTCTAGGGTCGTGTATGGCTCTAGGGTCGTGTATTGCTCTAGGGTCGTGTATGGGCTCTAGGGTCGTGTATTGCTCTAGGGTCGTGTATTGCTCTAGGGTCGTGTATCTCTCTAGGGTCGTGTATCGCTCTAGGGTCGTGTATTTCTCTAGGGTCGTGTATTGCTCTAGGGTCGTGTATTGCTCTAGGGTCGTGTATTGCTCTAGGGTCGTGTATTGCTCTAGGGTCGTGTATTACTCTAGGGTCGTGTATTACTCTAGGGTCGTGTATTGCTCTAGGGTCGTGTATTGCTCTAGGGTCGTGTATTACTCTAGGGTCGTGTATTACTCTAGGGTCGTGTATTGCTCTAGGGTCGTGTATGGCTCTAGGGTCGTGTATTGCTCTAGGGTCGTGTATTGCTCTAGGGTCGTGTATTGCTCTAGGGTCGTGTATGGCTCTAGGATCGTGTATTACTCTAGGGTCGTGTATTGCTCTAGGGTCGTGTATTACTCTAGGGTCGTGTATTACTCTAGGGTCGTGTATTGCTCTAGGGTCGTGTATTGCTCTAGGGTCGTGTATGGCTCTAGGGTCGTGTATTGCTCTAGGGTCGTGTATTACTCTAGGGTCGTGTATTGCTCTAGGGTCGTGTATTCATCTAGGGTCGTGTATTACTCTAGGGTCGTGTATTACTCTAGGGTCGTGTATGGGCTCTAGGGTCGTGTATGGGCTCTAGGGTCGTGTATCACTCTAGGGTCGTGTATTCCTCTAGGGTCGTGTATTACTCTAGGGTCGTG